>NC_090268.1:109446127-109746127 GCF_040414725.1 Anabrus simplex
ATATCTTCTTTTCTTGCTAGGTCGGCAGTTTAACTCTCGCGGCGGGTTCGAAGCGTTTTCCATCATGTAACCTTTTCCTAAAATGTAACTACTCTTTTCTTCTTTTCTTGTAAAGTTACATATTGGGATAGAGAGTGCTAACCCTCTCGAGCTCCCACTCACATTCGTTTTGAGGTGAACTTATTTTCTCAAACTTTTCTTCGTTTATGTAATGTAAAGTGTTCTTCTCTAAGTCACCTCTGTAGTATGGGATTAGCCCTTGCGTTAGTGGCCCAGAGCCAGATTAGGTTTCAAAAGCAAAGTGTATTAGGAGTGCAAGTTCGCCTCCTCTCAAGTTGTATTTTAGAGGTCATGTATTAATCTTTTCTCACCTAATAGACCTCAGTAGGTTGGGTATTTTACCCCTGTGTATATGTCCTTTGAGGACAACTTGAAAGTTGAGTTTGGTGTGGCCTGGAAGAGGCTTAACTTTAAGAGCGAGTGGCTCTTTTCTAAAACTGAGAGTTGTATGCCTCGAGGAGGCTTTGCTGTGTAATTTGGAGCAAGGGCTCCAGGGTTTGAGTGGGGTCTTCTGCCCCTTTTGTTGAAATTGGTATATCGTAAAGTTGAGCTAGTTGCTCAAGAATTGTGTTTTCAGGGCTCGAAGCCCAAATTCTTTAATCCCTGTAATTGTACATTTCAAATTGTATTTCGGCTACTAAGTACCTGTTCTATTTGTTGTTACCTAATTTTGAAAAGAAAATATAACCTTGTTAAATTTTAAAATTTAATTTCTCTTTAGTAGCTTGAGACCTATTCACCACCCAGCACCTTCTTTCATGCTTAACTACCGCTAAAACACGGTAACAATTATTATTATTATTATTATTATTATTATTATTATTATTATTATTATTATTGATGATGATGATGATGATGATGCTTGTTGTTTTAAGGGGCTAACATCGAAGGTCATCGGCCCCTATTATTATTATTATTATTATTATTATTATTATTATTATTATTATTATTATTATTATTATTATTATTATTATTATTATTATTATTATTATTATTGTACCGGGCGGTACACCTCCACGCCGCTAATTCAAACATTGCGCCAGTTGAAACTCCTCTACTGGAGGAAGCCTGAACTTTAAACACCATGTTAATTCTAAAGTTTCTCAGAAGATGTCGCTATTGTAAATTTTGAAGAGTTCTGAACTGTGTCCTTTTCGATTTATATTTGTTTTCTCTGTAGTGAGAAGTGTGAACATTCTCTTCTAGATGGCACTACTGAAGAACTACAGAAAATTTGTGTTCATAAGTTTGTTCTTTGTTAAATTTCTTTCAGTCATTTTTTGGGTTGGCAGTATAACCCTTCTCTTTCCGCTTGTTTTGAATTTAGCCAATCCCGAATTTCTCTAATTAATTTTTGACCAATAACGTACGTCTTCTCCGATATGGATATGTTGCTTGATCCTAGCCAATAAAATTGAGGGGGGTGTGGGTTCTCATTCTTGAAAGGTCTCGAATATTCCATGAGGGTATTTAAACTGATGATTTTCTGGTCTCCGGGCCACTTCAGTAACATCTATCCTAGTGTGATTATGTAGCAGGGGGCGGGAAGCGCCTCTTTCTTCGGGCAGCAGTTCATCCATCAGGTAATGGCTTTTTAATAACTTCTTTGCTCGCTAGCTCAGCAGTTTAACCCTCGGGGCAGGTTCGAAACTTTATCATGTAACTTTCCTTTAAAATGTAAAAGACACTTGGTATAAAATTCTGTCTCTTTAACTACAAATTGGGATAGAGAGTGCCTAACCCTCTCGAGCTCCCACTCATAGTGTTTTGAGGTGACTACGTTTTCATAACAGTTTCCCTTCTCTTCATAATGTAAATAAGTTTTCTTATCGTGTCACCTCCTTAGTATGGGATTAGCCCTTGCATAAGCGGCCTAGTGCCAAATAGGTTTCAAAAAGGTGTATTAGGAGTGCAAGTTACGCCTCCACTCATGTTGGTATTTTGGGGCCACGTAATTGTCCTGTTTCTTTAGTGAATAGGCTTCAGTAGGTTGGGTATTTTTACCCCTGTTCTGATGTGCCTGGAGGGCAGCTTGAAAGTGGAGTTTGGTGTGGCCTTTGAATTGGCTTGAACTTTGAGAGCGGGTTGCTGTTTCTTAAATTGTATTTTCTGTGTGCCTCGAGCAGGCTTAACTGGGTAATTGGGAGCTAGTGCTCCTTGGCATGGTTGGGGTTTTCTGCCCCTTTGTTGAACGTTGTTCATATGTAAAGTTGGGCTCATTGCTCAAGGATTGCGTGTCTGGGGGCTCGAAGCCCAAATCCATTAACAAATTGCAATTGTACACTATTAATTTGTTGATATGTACTGAGTACCTGTCATACTTGTTATTTCTTGATCTTGAAAAGAAAATATAACCTTTGTTAAAGTTTTAAATTGACTTTAATTTCGTAAGTTGAGACCTATTCATCCTAGCACCTTCTTTCACCTCTAACTACCACGGATAACTCCGTAACAATTATTATTATTATTATTATTATTATTATTATTAAAAAAGCATTGAAATTGGAAGATATCCCGGTAGCATGTCCTTACAAACTGTAGTATGACCAGGAACTAAAATTAAAAACTAATTTACATAACAACAAAAGTACCACAAAGGATTCCATGATACAAAATAATTAAAGGAGGTACATTAAGACAAGGAACAAAAAGGAGTAAAAATTACATGCGAGTGGTGTATTATTAAAATTAGAATCAATCGCAAAGAAATGAATATGAATTTTGCGGAAAATGAAGTATTCCGGTACGTGTACAGCAAAAGGATTACAACACAGTCACTTACCAGTTCACCCTAAATTTATTCAATATTACTGGGCAATTGCACAAATTCGCACACAATTTAAATATTTCCAGTTCCATAATACTACAATTTACAGTAGCCGAACAACGTAATGATTTGATTGAATTGTTCTAGTTATTATAATATCTCCATATGCAATATGTTAACGACCTCATTCTCTTTACCACTGTATTGTCGAGCATGTTTCCCGCCCTCGCGTACTTTTATACACTTTAAAGGACATGGGGAGAGGGGAGAGTGGCATGTTCAACGTAATGGCTAAGCAGCTGTTTTTCCACCCATGCGGCAGGGTTTTGAATCCCGGTGGATTGGAATTTTGACGTGAAACAACACGTGGTATTAAGCAACATATCCGGTCAGAAACTCGTAGCAAATTCCTCAGAAATGTCCGAGATAAGCTCGATATTGGTGACTTATGTGACAAATTTAGCCTTGAATTGTGTAGAGATCTTTTGTTCTCTGGACGTGACTATACGCAAACAGTTTTGTATTGCATGAGGCCGTAAAGTAGAAGGTCGATAGCCCGCCATTGTTCGAGACAGTTCAACTGCAAGAGACAGTTGATTGTTCTATAGTCCCGTCAGCTACAGAACCTTCCAGTTCTGGATGCAATATTGCTGGCACAAAACTCCGTGAGGTCTTTGTCTTTCTTATGTCTTGTTTCCATTGCTTCCCATTCCAGTGAAAAGGTCAACAGATTCATGTTATATAAGGCAAAGTTGTGCACCCCGTTGTCTTTAAAATACTCTGATCGAAAAGTATAATTCAAAACGAATAGGTTTTTAGTCTGTTGCCGGATCAATTCTTAAGCCAAACCTGAGAAAGGCATCTGCGGTTCATTCATGTTAACTCCAGGAGAATGTCAGGATAGTATCTTCCTTTCCACTTTTAACCCCTGTCCAATAACAAATCACATGGACACAGGTTGTCTGATAGGCTTCACACAGTATTAATCAACTTGAGCGTATTCGGTTCCTATTTGAACCGTATTAACTAGCAATATTCAATAACATCTCAATATAATCAACTTATTTATTGGGTGTATATGTAGTGGTTAGTATTGTGGTGCGTTGTCTGAAGATGAAAAGGATAGTGTTGAGATGAACACAAACACCCAGTCCCCGAGCCGGAAGAATTAATCAGACGCGATTAAAATTCTGACCCAGCCGGGAATCGAACCTGGGATCCTGTGAATCGGAGACCTCAACGCTGACTATTCTGCCAAAGAATCGCACTATACGATAATAATAATAATAATAATAATAATAATAATAATAATAATAATAATAATAATAATAATAATAATAATAATAAATGAAAAGAAGTACATGAAGAACAGACGACGTGTCTTCGTTCTACGATCTCACCCCTTGCATTATATTTCGAGCACGCTTGTTTAATGCTTCCAAGGTTGTTTTTTTTTTTTCATCGCACCGACACAGTTACGTCTTATGGCGACGATGGGACAGGAAAGGCCTAGGAATGGGAAGGAAGCGGCCGTGGCCTTAATTAAGGTACAGCCCCAGCATTTGCCTGGTGTGAAAATGGGAAACCATGGAAAACCATCTTCAGGGCTGCCGACAGTGGGGTTCGACCCACTACCTTCCGGATGCGAGCTCACAGCTGCGCGCTCCTAACCGCACGGCCAACTCGCCCAGTCTTCCAATGATTGATCTCCCTCAATCGTTTTGAGCAAATGTTTGGTTACAACACAGACACATAAATGATCGTTCATGTCAACAGATCGATTGTCACATCATAAAATTGCTTTTCAGAGCTATGTTCCAGAACTCTGCGTCCTTCAATATCGGTGAAGGGAGGATACACATGGCAGAAAATTCATTTCTGCAAGTCCTACGAAGTAGTGAAATAATTCGTATTTTCAGGAAGTAACCAATACATACATTTTTCAAGAACCTTTACCCTACCTTGGAATTGAAACTACCACCTTTGTCTTTCATATGGTTTGTAAAATTACACCAACAGCTAAAAATTTTGATCAATAACTTGTAGATCTCTTGCCTAAAGAATCTCAATCCCATTTAACCCAGGAGCCATTCTGTCCTTCGCCTCTTAAGCCTTAAAATAAATCCATTACGGTGAAGACAGTATAAAGACAAGATACAGAATTTCGTAGTTGAAATTGCCAAAGAAATTTTCGAGCTCTTCTTTCCATTCGTCTGCTTTATTGCCTGCATTAAAACGGATATAACAGCCGTAATAACGGCGAAGCTGTGAGAATAAAACTCAGAAAAAATCTAAGACTGTTTTGTTTATGAGGCACTACGTGAGAATGGCTCCTGACACAGTTCCAGAAAGACTTCATTCTTCATAAATGAAAGCTGTTGTACTGTATATTCCTCTTAAATATCTGAATGATTTTCAATATCGAAACGTGAAATGATAAAATGCATAAATATATAGATGGTTAGAAATACAAAATCAGGAAGCGTACATTTCATAATTAGTGCCATTATGTGTATGTTAGGTATTCAGCCCGAAGGCTGGTTTGATCCTCCACAGCTCCGCCAAAAGCTGTCATAGACAGCCTGAGCGTCACTGAAGAGGCATACTAGGGAAATGATGAGTGAGGTAGTTTCCCGTTGCAACTGTCATGAAAGATGATGACAACTGAAAGCTGAAAATGACTCAGAAATTTGCCCCAGAGCCATCGGAACTGAAAATCACTGATAGTTTGGGCATTGAATCCGCGACTCCTTGGCCCAATTTTATTTTTAGTCTGCTTTTTTTTTTTTACGTCGCACCTACAGAGACAGGTTTTATGTATGCGATGGGAAAGGAAAGGGCTAGAGGTGGGAGGGAAGCGACCGTGGCCTTAATCAAGGAACAGCCCAAGCATTTGCCTGGTGTGAAAATGGGAAACCATGTAAAATCATCTTTAGGGTATCTGACAGTGTGGTTCGAACCCACAAACGGCGCAGACAACTCGCCTAGTAATCAAGTACTAATTACGCCTTGCAAACCTAATACTGTTGGGGTTGGAAGAGAACAAGAACTGACGAAAAGAGGTCTGAAAAGGGAAGCTGAAATTAAAAAATCTAGTACAAGGTGCATTCAAGTTATAGCACCTCCCATTTTTTCTCAGAACTGGAAACAGGTAGAAACATGTGGTTTGTTTTAAAATAAGCGGGCACTCTTTGACAATTCGTGACTGAGATGGCAGAGCTGTACGGCAAGAAGAACACTAGCGCCACTGGCGAGATTGAGGACTGTTTTTGATACTTAAAATGGCTACATTTTCACTACAAGGTCAGCGTGTAATCCAGTGGCGGCGGTAAGGACCTCGCCGACCCCGCAGTGTGGGGGTGGGGAGGCATGGCTCTTGAGGGGCCCATGACTTTGTTAATTCAGTAGTTGGAGAGTGATTTTACATATTGATAAAGCTACAACAAACAACACGGTATTATTTGTTGTACAGAGGGTTATTCAAATTTTAAGCCGTCGTAGTGCAGAGCTTCTTTCATCAATACGGTAGTAATTTCTGAATGAATGTGGGTTTTCCAACCTTTTCTAATAATAACCATCCCTTGTTGCCTCTCACAACAATCAACAAGGCTTATGAAGTAATTAACCATTTCTGACAACCCAGTAGTCAGTGAAGATGCGATAACAAAGATATCCTCTTTATTTAAACTCTAAATACTGAAGTTTTCAGCCTGTTTATAACTCTCGGCAGTCAGTGTAGCTAAGTAGGCTTACGATGGACGGTTGAGTTGTAAATTATTTGGTCCTAGGTACAAGATTATTTCTTAATATTTTGACGGTCAGAGTGTTTTGGTTACTGTAATTGCCTGCTGTCATTTCTTGATGGATACAATACTTTTGCATCCATCTCTTGGCACAGGCCAGAGTAAAGTGTAGCTTCCACCGAAGTCCCAGTCAACATCCATGGCTGTGACAATATGGAAGTTGCTGGGGTATGGGTAGTGCTGAGTAATGACATTTGGAGCATGGCTAGTGCATCTGAGTGTTATGAAAGGTGCTGCTCATAGGGTCAGCCGTGCTGCAATAGTACTTTCTGACCCAGTGAGGAAAGCAATGACAAACTACCTCACTCCTCATCTTGCCTAGTACCCCTCATGTTGGTGCTGCCATTGGATTTTGGTGTTTCCTTATAACCGCATAACCTTTGGTGGTGCTATTTGAGGATCCAACCAGCCTCTGAGCTGATGACCTAACAGACACAATTGGAATATGCATTTCTTGTGTGTGTGTGTTCGACCATATAAGTGTATTATTTTAGTTCATTCGGATTTGAAAACTAAATTATGTAATTATTTTA
Source organism: Anabrus simplex (assembly GCF_040414725.1). NCBI lineage: Eukaryota > Metazoa > Arthropoda > Insecta > Orthoptera > Tettigoniidae > Anabrus > Anabrus simplex. The sequence goes on from NC_090268.1 coordinate 109,453,291, forward strand.
TTACTATCGTTGCGTCGTTGTACATCTCTGTAGTACGAAATAAACTTGTAAATTTCCTTATCAAGAAACGAGGGGCCCATTTTCAATTGTTGCAGGGGAGCACCGAGCTTCTTAGCGCCGCTGCTGATGTAATCATTCGTTTTTCCATTAGCGTGGTGTGACAGCGATCGAAAATCATCGCCAGTTGCGTGAGCTATGTGGTTAATCTGCGTTCGTAGATGCGACAGTTTAAAGAAGGCAGAACATCGTGTGACAATAAACCAAGGAAATCTCGGCCTCGTAAAAGCCGGTCTGACGACATGGTCGAGCGACTGGAGAAAGTTGTTCTTGAGGATCGCCGACTGCGTGTGGAACAAATCGCCTCCAAATTTTGCATTCCCGTGGAATCAGCGCACACAATCTTGCATGACGACCTGAAAATGTCAAAAGTGTCCTCCAGGTAGGTACGAACGTGACGCAACTGTTTCTTCGTGAAAACAACTTCCCTAGTCACCTGACATGGCTCCTAGCGTTTTTTCGCTGTTTTCAATGATGAAAGACACTCACTGTGGCCGTAAATTCACTAGCTGTGCCACTATTGCATCAGCGATTTTCCAGTGATCAAAACAGAGCCCTAAAGAAGCGTCCGAAGTGGCCATGGAATCACGCTGGTGACGTTATGAAAAATGTGTACTGCTGCAGAGAGATTACATCGAGAAGTGACACAAGTTTCATAGTTTTCGTGTGATTAGTTAGTGAGGAAAAACATCGGATTGCACCTAATACAAGTAAGTGGAAGCAATGCTAGGCTGAGTAGAGACATAGTCATCACATCGTACTCCCGAGGTTTGAGGCCTTTGGGCGGTGAGGGGTGGAATGGGGGGAATAATCTGGACGCAACAAAATATTTTCAAATGTAATTAGACGAACGTTTTGGGTAAATAAAAAATTTTAGTACTTCACAAATAATTCAGCTGATTACTTGTTTCATATTCAAGTTTAGACGTGTGGGATACTAATTCATTAACGCCGAGTACTTCCTGCACTTGTCAGCCGTGTGTTAGCCGGGCTGAGTAGCTAAGGCACAGGTCTTCTGAGTTCAGGTTATCAGATTCGATCCCGACTCAGTCCGATGACAATTAATGGTGCTCAAATACATCAGCTTCGTGTTGGTACAATTACAGGCACGTAAATGAACTTCTGCAGGACAAAATTTTGGCACCACTGCGTACCTAAAAACCGTAAAAGTAGCTAGTGCTAGCGTTTCAACCTCCAGTTCTCAAGGTTGTGAGTTTAATAAAAATAATGTTATTTGATTTACATCCTACTAGTTACATTTTTCGGGTCTTGGGGACACAGAGGTGCCGGGATTTTGTCCGGCAGGAGTTCTTCTATGTGCCAATAAATGTACCGACATGAGGCTGACATATTTGAGCACCTAGAAATACTACCAGGATCTAACCTGCCAGAAAAGAGTTGAACGTCTGAGCCACTCAGCCCGGCGATTGCGAGTTTAAACCTGGCAGAGGTAGTGAAACATTCGAAGGGCGAAATGTATCCATTCGGCACTACATGTCCTATGATGTTGGCGAGTAAAAGATATTTACTGATATATTTGGGTGTTTGCCCATCAAGGTTCATCCACAGGTACCCCAACATATTTCCAGCTTCTCTCCCACCTGGTGGAGTAAAACTGAACTGTGAAATTGGCATGCAAGCAGCTCAATTTAAGTAACATCAGAGTGGCTGCACACAATAATAGAGGTCATACGATTATTATTATTATTATTATTATTATTATTATTATTATTATTATTATTATTATTATTATTATTATATAATTCTCTGGGGCCATCAAGGACCACGTTAAGTCTTGTTGCATTTGACACTGAAATTGGCCTTCTTTAGAGCCCAAATTTCCCTCATTCTTTGTGAGTGGGCCTGCTTACGCTCCTCTGTCCAAGGGGCACCGTGTCTTCTCTTCGGTTGCTCGTCTCGGTTTAGCCCGTTCGTCAATATTTTCTTGCGGAAGAGATCTCTGTTAAGGGCATCTTCAGCTGAGATATGTATCATTTGCAGGTCTTCTTTGGTATTTCTAAACCAGGGAATTGTGGTTTTGGGGTTTGAATCAAAAAATTGAAAGATTTCTTTAGTTAACTTTCTTCCGTCCATTCTTTTCAGATGACCGTAAAATCGTGCCCGTCTTTTTCTGATTGTGTCGGTAATTTTCTCTATTTTACTGTAGACTTCCTCGTTGGATCTCTTTTGATGGATTCCATTTCTGTACTTTGATCCCAAGATTCCTCTCACAATTTTGCGTTCTCTTTTCTCCAGTTCTTCAAGGAGTCCTTTGTTGGCATTTAAAGACAGGGTTTCGGCTGCATATAGAACTACTGGCTTCAGAACGGTTTCATAGTGACGTATCTTGGTGTTTTGGGAAAGGCATTTTTTGTTGTAGATTGTGCGGGATGTTTGGTAGGCTATTTCCAGTTTGCGTACTCGCTCCTGAAGTGCTTCTTTGTCCAGTCCATTTTTCATGATGATCTCACCCAGGTATTTGAATTTGTCTACTCGGGTGATGTCCCCGTATTTTGTATGGAGTTTTGGTGGAGCCTCTTTGATGTTAGTCATTACTTCTGTTTTCTCAAACGATATCTGCAAACCAGTTTGTTCGGCGATTTCCTTTAAAATTTCAACTTGAGCTCTAGCGGTTTCTATGTCGTTTGAGAGAACAGCAATATCATCGGCAAATGCTAAGCAGTCTGTTGCGATACCCTTGGATTTGTTTCCTATTCTCAATGGACTGTAGTTGGTTTCCTGTAATCTCACCCGCCAGGTTCTGATGATCTTTTCAAGAACACAGTTGAAGAGTATCGGGGATAGCCCATCACCTTGTCGGACTCCTGTTTTGATGTCAAAGGAATGCGAGAGACATCCGTGGAACTTCACCTTGGATTTCGTATCGGTCAGGGTGGCTCTAATTATTATTATTATTATTATTATTATTATTATTATTATTATTATTATTATTATTATTATTAACTAACTAACAATAATACTTTACGTATCATGTATATGGTTCAACTCTTTTCTGAATGGTCAGTGTTAGGTTCAGAGGGTTCCGGATTCGATTCCAGGCTGAGTCGGGGATTTTATTCGCGCCGGCGTAATTCTTCTGGCTCGAGGACTGGGTCTCCTCTTTCTCTGGCCGTCTGTCTTCTCTCTTCTGTCCAGTCGCTGTTCTGCTTTTGCTCATCGTGGAAGTTCTTAAAGTTGTTGACCACTGATCTGTATCTTGATCGGTTAGAGATTTCGTTCTGGTTCAGTCCTATGCTTTTCAGGTCCTTCCTTACTTCCTTGAACCATCTGTCCGAGACGTTAGCTCTGTTCTCCAACACATTTCAAATCTGCTTCGTTAGTCGGGTTGCATCCATCCTGAACATATGACTGTAGAACTTCGGTCGTTGTGTCCTTATTGAATCCATCAGCCGTTCATTATCCCTATCTATACTGTCCATCTGTTATGTTCGGACCCATTATATTGCAAATGATCTCGCGTTCATACTTCTCTGCTTCTTTCAGTCCATCTTTCGTGTCATTCTGAGGCATTCACTTGCGTACACACACTGGGGTTTGATCACTGTGTTATAGAGTCTGAGTTTAGCTTTTCTTTAGATTGCCTTTTTCTTGTATAGGACATCCATCATGCGAATGCGACCATCTTCTCTCGCCTGCTGTTGTTAGCTTGTTACCTACCTTGTACTATTATTATTATTATTATTATTATTATTATTATTATTATTATTACTATTATTATTATTATTATTATTATTCGTTTCGGCCGGCTGTGGACCACGTTATTTCAACCCTTTGCATCCTTGAGCTTTAATTCTTTGCCAGCATTCCCACATTCGCTTTCTGTGAGCCTCCTTTCTTTCATCAGTCCACTTCTTGCCTGTTTTCCACTTCGGCTTTTCTTGGAATTGCTGGTATGCTCGAACTTCCTTCTGGAGAGGAACACGTTCTTGGGTGTCTTCATGTGTGATCCCTATTTCTCGAAGGTCTTTTTCAACTTCGGTGAACCAGGGTCCCTTGGTTTTCTTGTCTGCAAAGTAGGATAAGATCCGGTTAGTCAATCTCTGCGAGCTCATACGTGTTATGTGGCCATAAAAATCAATCCTCCGTTTCCGAATGGTGTCCGTTATCCTTTCCACATGCAGGTACAGTTCATTGTTATGCCAACTCCTGTACTCACCATTTTCTGTGATTTGTCCTAGAAACTTTCTCAGGATTTTTCTTTCTTTGGCTTCTAACCTTTCAATTAAACCTTGTATTATTATTATTATTATTATTATTATTATTATTATTATTATTATTATTATTATTATTATTATTATTATTATTATTATTATTATTATTATTATGTTCATACCTCCAGGAAATACCCTGGGGGACTCACGGAATAAAGCTGCCTACCTGAGGTTTATCTCCAGTCCAAAGCAGGCACCAGGTGGAGGCAAGAACACAGAAGGGGATAAAGGAAGAAAAGGAACGAAGATTTATCTGTTACTGTGCGTCGGGCTGGATCGGAACTGAGGATGGGGTTGGAGGAGAATTCCACTCTCTCCCTCTCCCACACCGCGCTTCGTGAGCGTCTCCTTGCGCCGGTCGAGAGGTGATATTTTCTAATTTGTGCTGACAATTTAATGACTTACGGAGGTACTGCACTGCTGTAACACACTTGCCATTGCAGCACAATTTTTTTCCAATTCATTTCATTGACTTCTGGGACTTAGATTTAGTAGGAAAGGAGAAATAGCCGCAGATAGCTGCTTTAACAGCTGCAGAATAGCTGGAGTCTTTCTCGACCCCATTCTACTCAACTTTCAATAACTCGGAATTTTAAATCCTACCGGGCAAGTTGGCCATGCGCTAAGGGGTGTGAAGCTGTAAGCTTGAATCCGGGAGATAGTAGGTCGGCAACCCTGAAATAGTTTTCCATGGTATCCCATTCTCACACCAGACAAATGTTGAGGCTGTACCTTAATAAAGGCCATGGTGGATTACTTCCAACTCCTAGCCCTCTCCTATCCCGTCGTCGCCAAAAGATGTTGTAAACAATTTTTAAATCCACACAACCTTCATTCTCTAGAGATACCGTTCTCAGATATTCAGATTCTTACAATCCTTGTCTGAATGAAATTGCACCGAGCTCGATAGCTGCAGTCGCTTAAGTGCGGTCAGTATCCAGTAATCGGGAGATAGTGGGTTCGAGCCCCACTGTCGGCAGCCCTGAAGATGGTTTTCCGTGGTTTCCCATTTTCACACCAGGCAAATGCCGGGGCTGTACCTTAATTAAGGCCACGACCGCTTCCTTCCAATTCCTAGGCCTTTCCTATCCCATCGTCGCCAAAGAACATATCTATGCCGGTGCGACGCAAAAAAAAAAAAAAAAAAAAAAAACGAAGAAGGAAATTGCACCATTAACTCTTCCTTATGATAATAACTAATTTCTTCAAATGGTGTCTCAAAAGACCCACGGATACAAGTGTTTTGCTGTTAACCCTTAAATGTGCAATTTATTATTTCTTTTAAATATGGTAGTTTTTCATCCCAAAAATAATAGATGTTACCAGGAAAATATTTAAAAATGTATTTGTCAAAATTAATATATACATCTAATTATTTGGATCAGTCAAAATGTTAAGAGTTTTGAATGTTTTACGCTTCGGTATATGCAAAGCTGTAGGATTAGTGTAGCTACTATCACACATCAATCTTAGGGATATCCCGGCTCACGAATTCTCTGAAGTAAACAACATTTTATTTGTTTTACCTTAACTGTTTAAAGTTTACACCACTTTAGCTGATTAGCAACAAAAGTAATAAAATAAAAGATTGTGCAGTTTTAATACGCTCGTGACCCCTAGCGAGTTAGTCTGAAAGGCAGAAATGAAATGGCGTATGGCTTTTAGTGCCGGAAGTGTCCGAGGACAAGTTCGGCTCGCCAGATGCAGGTCTTCCAATTTGACTTCCGTAGGCGACCTGCGCGTCGTGAAGAGGATGAAATGATGATGAAGACGACACATACACCCAGCCCCTGTGTCAGCGAAATTAACCAATTATGGTTAAAATTCCCGACCCTGCTGGGAATCGAACCCGGGATACCTGTGACCAAAGGCCAGAACGCTAACCATTTAGCCATGGATGAAAGGCAGAAGTAAATGGACACTTGTAAAATCATAAAGCAGATATAACAAGCAAGTATATTGCTCTTTGCCCATATGCAATGCTGTGCATTTAAAAGTAAATTTTCATCCATATTTTTTCCCGTTTTATCACATATCATAGAACACACCAACACTTGCAAATACCATTGTTGCATTATTCAAACTGCCATTGATACTGAATACCTGTCATTTTCCGTTTTTGAAAGGGATGGTTTTAAATTGCTGTTTCAGTTATGTCTTGTACGCTTGATATTGAGAGTTGTAATGAGGGAAGTATCCAGTGAAAACGATCATAAGGAAGAAACTCAAACTGTGTAGAGAAGGAGATATGAATGCTGTCCCAGAAGTAAGAATAGGAAAGTAAATCAGCTGAGTGACACCTGCAAAGAATAATGGAAATTAAGGGTCCTTCGTGAAATGCATTTTCTTGACCAAGTGGACTCAGTCGACAGTGACTTAGAGTAGTGAATAATAAACTAATAAAAGTTCCTTTGGAATAACAAAGATCGGTTTTGCTACAATGTAGAATTTTGTAGATGAAAAGAACAATACTAATTTAATGTATCCACATCAAGATATCAGCCACACCGAAGTTGAAAGAAAACATATTGAAATTTTTCCACTAATTAGACAAAACCACCAAAAATACAGTTGGGGTCAAAAAACCTCGTCTGTACTGAACGTAATTTAAAAGCTGGGAGATTCCTTAATTCACGATCATGTTTAACACAAATTATCTTCTAATCCTAAACAAATATATTCTCATGTTCATTAAAAATACAATAAACCTTGGAAGACAAGAGATAGGAAGTTCATATTCAAAGGGCATGCTCATTAGTATGTTTTTTTTTTGCTAGTCCCTTTACGTCGCACCGACACAGATAGGTTTTATGGCGACGATGGGATAGGAAAGGCCTAGGAGTTGGAAGGAAGCGGCCGTGGCCTTAATTAAGGTACAGCCCCAGCATTTGCCTGGTGTGAAAATGGAAAACAACGGAAAACCATCTTCAGGGCTTCCAACAGTGGGAATCGAACCTACTATCTCCCGGATGCAAAATCACAGCCACGCGCGCCTAACCCCATGGCCAACTCGCTCGGTATGTTAGTATGTTCTGTAGAAACGATTAGCATTTCAGTCACCTAGGTTCAGCATGTGTCCTGTTACCTAGTAGGCATAGTGTCCTCCATGGGCACTGATAACTTGTTCAATGCGTGATAGCGTCCTGAGGTATAGTCATCCATGCTGCATTCACCAGGTTCCACAGTTTACCTTTTGTGGTTGGCATTGGATCATATCGCCGCACCCGTCGTTTCGCCATATTCCACACATTTTCGATTGGCGATAAGACCGGTGAACGGGCGGACCAGGGCAACGGTATGACATCCGGTAACAACAATAAGGAACGTGTTCGTGCAGCAACATGTGGTCGCGCATTGCCCTGCTGAAATATGGCGTCTGGGGTGTCTGGCAGTCGTAGGATGTCATTCACGTAAGTAAAACTGGTCACAGTGGCCTGGACACGCACTAACTGTAATTTGTGGTTGTACCTAATAGCACTCCACACCACACCATAAGGCCTTGAGTTGGCGCTGTATGTCTTGTGCGAATGCCTCTCCCCCTGTCTGCAGTGAACCAAAATATGGCCATCATTTTCAAACGAACAGAACCTGGATTCGTGCGAAAACACTATCTGCTGCCATTCCTGTCCCCTGCGATATCGTTCCATACACCATTGCTGTGTAGCATGTTTATGCACATTAGTCAAAGGTAGGCGAAGAAGTGGACGACGGGCCGGTAACCCAGACTGTAATAAACGGCGACAGACTGTCACTCCTGATAGTGTATTACACTGTTCTACTGTTGCACTAGAGCCGACGAAAACGCAGATCTGTCCTGCAATGCCATTCGGTTGAGGTGTCGATCTTCTGGGTGGTGCGACCAGACCCATCTCGTCGTGTTCTACGGCCTTCTGTGAACCATTCTGTACACACCCGTTGCACTGCCGACACACTTCGCCCCACACGAGCAGCAAATCCCGCTTGGATGCATCACGTTATGCCAATAAAGCGCCCTCTTTCAAACTCACTCATTTGACGGTACGTTTCTCGCATACGTCTTCGAGGCATCCTGGAAATCTTCTCACGTCACACTGTTCCATTACCTTCGGTTTATAGTGACAACGAGAGCCGCAGGCACATTTTACGAGTCGGTGGTGGTGCGCCGTGATATCAGTGTGGATCTTGAAGCTGAGAGTCGACATGGTTCAAATGTTAATCATTTTTTTAGAACATACTACTGCACATGCTCTGTGAATAAGCACTCTCTATCTCTAGTCTTTCAAGGTGTTCTGGTTTTTATGAATATGAATTTATTATGCTTACCTGCAACGGAACCGAGTCAGTGTTGAACAGATCACATCTACTCATGTTGATAATGTTATATATTATACCAAAATGTATTTCTAACCACTGATTTAGTAGCAAACACAAAACATCAAGTGTTCCTTTCCCGGAAGTCAGTTGCTAAATACGGTCGAATAATATCAACTGAGAACACTGCAATGAGGTGACTTGGAAAAGCAGACAAGCTTAGAGCTTAAGCTAGCACAATCTGTTTAACAACTACTACGTTTTCCGTGAGTGTAGGACAGTATCACTGCTTCATAATTATAAATTCCGGACAGATTGCAGATGTTTGGAGTACGTTACAGTATTCTTTATCAAGGCAACCGTTGTAGCTCTACTCGATGCAAGGGTATCAGTCTCTCAAGGTAGCTAAAACACAATTCGAACAGCGGAAATTGACCTTTGTATAAGAGACAATTGCATCTAATCATCGTTGATCAAATGTAAGCAAAATGATACACGAATGACTCACACAAAAAAGACCTCAGAGACGCATGTTCATCATCATTTGCATACCAACTGAATACGGAAGGAGAATAATAATCACAAATATAAAGAATAAACGACCTCTGTAGATCATAAAATGGAAGTCTTCTCGTCTTTATTGGTTTGAGTTGCATTTTAGTATCACTTTCCTTGAGGAATGAGGATGTTACCCAGTATTTGTGCATGTCCTGTGGATAGTTGCATCTGAACACTCGATCAATGCCCAGATTAGAGTCGTACAAGAGCTTTGATGATGTCCCGTCTTTGAAATGAAGTTCACTGACATTCAAAGACGACGGGATTACATCCCCAATATTTGTAACACTGAAAGGACAGTTTGATGCAAAGATGACTCCTGTTTTGGTTTAGATCACTGATCTCTTCATGACTGAATCTCATACATATCATTTCGATGGTATATTCTATGATTTCTTTCGGTATATGCGAGTAGATTAGTACACCAGTTACCGAGTTCGGCAAGAAATATGCTAAAGCACTGTAAATTAGTGTCATATAGCAGAAAGGCTTTCAAGGTTCATCGTTGTTATAAAATGACAAAAAATTGCGATTATATAACTATTATTTCTAAAGTCTTCTTCTACTGCTGCTTCTGCTGCTGATGCTTCTATATGCCTTCTTCAGTCTCCCGGACGTTGGCGATCAGTATAGAGAGGGTTCTTCGATCTTCAGCAACACGGTAGTGTTATGCGAAGGTTCGCATTCCAGTCCAGTCTTGAATGTTTTTGAGACATGATGTTCTTTTTCTGCCTGCTCCTCGCTGTCCTTTCATTTCGCCCTTTAAAATAAAGTGTAATACTTGATATCTTTCACCACGTAACACATGCCCCAAGTGCGGAACTCTTATGCATTTGATGTTGATCAGTAGTTTTCTTTTAAAGTTTGATTACTAAATTATATTGAAAAAATCATGGAAAGATTTCATGGCAGTCCACGTTCTCACAGGTGCTTTCCATCTGCAACATCATGAATTATGACGTAATGGGAACATTTATTCGCACATCGAGGGTGGTTAATTAATCACTGTGTGAATTTTGATGACAGGAACTTTCGATGTGCAACGTCATGAAGTCTGCCATAATTTTCAAAACGTTGCGTAGCAATTTCTGGGCCCGACAGACCTTTTCCTTAGACTTCATCCGGACGAAACTTGTTTTCACACATGGGGTGGGGATAATGAACCACTGTGTGAATTTGGGGTAGTATTGGATGAATACTCCGCGGCTTATCAAATGAAAAACGAACCCCCATTAGTTCCAAGAGTTGCGTGGCAATGTGTGGCCTCGACGGACTCCTTCGTGACATTGGATCCAGACGAAGACGAAACGAAGACGGACGCTTCATTTGGTAGAGAAACTGAATCTTATTCCTGATATTTTGTGCAAAGATATACAAGTTCAGCGGAGTCCTGTAACTTTTTACTTGCAGTGTGAATGTCAGTGTGGACCAGCGTTTAGTGGTAATACATTTTAGTGGTAATAAATCACTTTGTGATTTTTGTGAATATTGGCAATCCCTTTGGGACTTAGAATTAACGGAAAATGTTACTTCCTTAATAAGTTTTGTGTGGCCATTGCAGGTCTAGAAGGAATCCTTCCTAACACCGCACCTTTGTCTGCACATTTAATGGGGATTATGAATCACTTCGTGAAATATAGGGAATATTTGGTATGTCTTTTGCGATTTATTACAGTGACAACCATCTCCGTTAATCAACATTATAGACAGAAATAATATGGTATTGCTAGAGTTTATTTCACTAAGTTGTTCGCTCGACGTAAGTCTGATGCTTGTGGTGTGCAGAAACGTCCATGCAGGGGAGGCGTCATGCAAGAAATAGTCAGTTGTAATCCCTCCATTTGGCCAACCTATCAACGACGACATTATATATAACTTCGGTATGCCCTTTCAGCCAAAAATGGAAAAAGTACGTTCTAATGTATCTACAAGTAAACACTAATTCAAGACGACATAAGCCAGACTGAGTGGTTCAGACGGTAGTGGCCAAGTTGGTGAGCTAAATCGCGACTCAATCTGTTGGTATCTGAAGATCCTCAATACACCCGTTCGTGATGGCAGATTAACCGCGACATGAAAGAACTCTTACGGGACTAAATTTAGGGACCTAAACATATCCGAAGACCGAAAAGGTAGGTAGTGGAATGTAAACCCAATTATTACGAAAGTGTCACATATGTAAGCATTCGCAATAATATTTCCTTCAGAATGTCCTAACCTCATGATTGCAGTTCATGAATCAGGGATGATATCAGTCATATAGTACATTTGTTGATTGAATATAATGCTTCATGGAAATCTAAAACTCCTCTTGTGAAGATGGACGCTTCATTTGGCAGAGAAACGGAATCATATTCCTGATATTTTGTGCAAAGATATAAAAGTCCAACAGAGTTCTGTAACTTTTTACAAGCAGTGTGAATGTCAGGGTGGACCGGCCATATGGAATTAGGTCTCATATTTTGGTTTATACTAACGCTTAGTAGGAAGAAGAAACATTGATGTTTTATAAGTCGAGCAATTAAATATGAACATATGTGCAAATTCAGAACCTACTATGTATCTTGCATCCTACCGATTATTGAATATCCGGCTCCCATTTGGTCTATCTCTTCACCCACTAATTTTAGTCACATTGACCGCGTACAGACATTCTTCGGTGCCATTGTTTGATCCAGAGCTTCTGATTGTAGAAACTTGAGCAGCATTCGGATACTAGAAAAGTTAAACCTTCGCCCGCTATCTACTTGCAGGAAAATAGCTGATCTTAAATTCCTATATAAAGATGTTAACGGTTTATTTCGTTCTCCTGAACCCGTATCCTTTCACTTCCCAAATATCAAAAGTGAGATAAATCTACCCCATTATATTCTATATTCCCATCTCTCTTATTCAAGGAACTTCATTTATTCGTATTCAAATCTTCGTTAGGTCTTTAACTTCTGAAAGGAACTTGGGCGTTTTTTCTACGTATGCTCCCTTTAGTCGATCCTTCCTTTCATTCAACTTCTCTGTTCTTCTCATTCCTATCCCTTGTATTGTACATTAAAGGTAATAGTTATTTTGTACTTTACTGCACCGTTTCTTATGTATTATATCTGTAATAATCTTACTGAACCTAGGTATAAGTTTTTCTCTTCGTTTAACTTTCAATCTTTATTTTCCTCTTTCTTGTCAGTGACCATTATTTGTATTGCCAATTATTGTTTCCCTACTTTTGTTATTAGTTGTTATTTTCTTAATTGCTCTTTCATTTACATTATTTTAAATTAGCACTGTGCTACTCTATTGTAAATATCTATTTCACTGTGGAATTGTGAAATTCGGCATCGCGGTGTTTTTGTTTCCCAAATAAATAAATAAATAAATAAATAAATAAATAAATAAATAAATAAATAAATAAATAAATAAATAAATAAATAAATAAATAAATAAATAAATAAATAAATAAATAAATAAATAAATAAATAAATAAATAAATAAATAAATAAATAAATAATAGATAGATAGATAGATAGATAGATAGATAGATAGATAGATAGATAGATAGATAGGTAAATAATCATAGGTGCTCATAAAGTAAGGAGGATACATTATTTCAAATTCTGCAAACATTCGAGGCTTTTCATGGCTTGCGACTTCCACAACCATACCAGTTTGAAAGCAAGACTCTAATGAAATTTATCTCAGAATTTACATCTGATCATATCAAAATTTTTCCTATTCGTTGATTTTGTCATGCCTGGAGTGTATGACAAAAGTCTATGTTTGGTTATCAGCAGAATACAGTTACAATTTTAAACACGGTCCATGGTCTACCGTAGATTTATTTTATAGTTTTGAATTTCGTAATTTATCCCCTTGTGAGTGCCACGAGAGCACAGAGCATTGCCTGAGGAGAGTGAAAGAGGATAGAGCGTAGCAGGTAAACAGACAGTGAGAGAAAAAGACAGACAGACAGAGAGAGAGAGAGAATTGGACGTACCCTGAGGGGAATATCGGAATATGTCCGAGATGAGACACAGGGGGAGGGGGCTAAACTCAATTCTCTGGGTGACACAGGTCAAAGGATGTCTATCTGTCCGTCTCTTTCTCTCTTGTCGTCTCTTCGACTCGTTGCCGATGTATTCGCAGAGTCCGCAAGGACTACTGACTGGTTTCCGTGGTTCATATTGAAATGCGGCAGCGACGGCTTGGTTGGACGGGGGAAGAGGGCTGATGAGGAGAGTAGGGGTGGAGGGCGGGCAAAGAGGAGGATGAGGGAAGGAGGGAGGAATACACACACAAAGTAGATACAAACAAGGGCATAGAAATGTTCATAATTAGTGTTAATTAATGCGAAGTATATTTGTAGAATTTCATTTCAGGGAACGTGCCCGTCTGTTTGGCCAGTGGCGCGCCGTACCACGGTCTATTCTCTAATAGACTGACAGAGCAGCAAAGAACATGCGCCGTCATTGTTCAAACACGCTCAACATGAGCTTCATATAACAAACACAACTGTAATTGTACACGAAAAACTCGCACGAATCTTGGGACGGACATCCATAATGACTGCCCGCAATGATTGTTCATGATTAAAAATTCAGAGCGGAATGTATTGAAAAATATAGGGTATATGAAGAACGTGGGTATAATATTTAGTTGACAGATATTCTGTTTCCGTTTTTATTCAGTACAAGACACCGCAATCAGTTTTCATCAGTCCTAGCATGAAACAACTCTTTGAAATTTAGACCCTGGGGATATAGGCATTACTGTAATAGGTCAGAATGCATTGGTTATTAGGAATTGTCACCCAGTCTGCACTTCCTTAACCTTCTCAGTGCCACACTTTCATGCCAAGAATGTGCCAAGAATACCAGACCGATAAGTAGCATTTTCAATTCCATATTTAAAGCGCCACATGACTTACAATTTTGAATATTTTGACTTTAAACCCGCAGGAAATGTTGAGGATGGTATGCACCTACTATCGAGAATGATTACAATACCGGTAGGTTTCAAAATATATTTTAAAAGTACTTTAAGTACACTTTGAAAACAAAAAATGAAATTTAAAAATTAGATATAAAATAATTCAAAATTAAAAGTGCAGATAAAATGCAATACAGCCATCCTAGTAAATAAATACAGAAAATCTGAAAAGTATCGGTAGTTCAGTAGATAATTACCGTTATGTAACTGCCAATCGTCAGAAGAGAAAAGAAACATGTGAAATTCAGAAATCCAATGTGCGTAAATAAAATGAACAAGTGAGTGGCGTAGTAATAACATCAGAATCTACGTTATTTACTGCATAGAAACAAAATGAAGGATATTTCCATCTGCCTTTCATAATTGTGCTAAATGTGGATAGTAAGGCACGCTGTTCAAACGACTATAGGTTCTTTCCAACACAGTTCCTGTACCAGTACATGGCCTCCTTGCGCATGCGCAATACGAAAAATCCTTTCCAACACAGTCAAAATTGCGTTCATGTATTCGTCCGTGTACTGCAGTCAGGCGTTCCAACTACTGTAACTCTTCGCATCGATCCCTGGCGGTCGAACTAGTCCGTAATCTAAAGCATGTACTGAGCCGTACATTTCTGTGATATGCGCTGAAACACTGTATCGTTGCCTCCTGCTGTAGGCTGTTTTCTTTGGAGTTCCTTAATCAGCTGTTTTTATGCACATTGCGAGTTCTTCTCCCATTAATAAATTAATCAGCTGTTTGGTTACTGAGGTTAGGATGGATAGTGACGACGATATTTTACACTTTTCATCCATTGAAGAAGAGGAGGTACTATTTTTTCGAAAAAAGAAAAAGAAATGAAAATTATTTAGGTGACGGTAATTAAACATCTTTCTTTAGTTATTTATGTATTGTGTTACGTTAGGCCTTTAGTTTATGAAGGAACAAAAGCTACCAGGTGAAACAAAATATAATTGAAATACGATGTATTTTTCAGAAGAAACTGTTCCTCAGTATAATGAAAATGAGTTTTTCGAGCATTTCCGCATTAGCCGAGGAGTTGCTCAAGATATTGCAAATCGGTATGAAAGAAGTGAGCATCAAAAAAGACATTACGGGCAATATGGGAAAATATCGGCATTAAAAGGTTGGTATAGTAATTGCGTTACTCCTATTCCTTGGAGTTCATGAACGAGAATCCATTCCAACACAACCCAATCGTGTATCAATCCCGGAACCGATACGAAGTCAGCGCATGCATATAGAGCGGTATATGGATGCATCCATGTACTGACAGCAAACTGCGTGTTAGAAAGAACCTTATATATCGTTGTCTGGTATTCCAAGGATAAATCTAGCAAGAGTACCATACAGAGTGACCCAGCAGTCAGTCAACATTTGACGAGGCAATACTTCTCGAAATATTGGAGGTAAAGAGGTACTAATTGACACACATGCTTGACATGACATGGGGTTTTATTGACACCGAAATAAAGTAAATAAAACTTCACTATCAGTGACTTCAACATGTCGCGATTGCAGGCGCATCTGACACCCTCTCTCGCGACAGCTCCTTTTACACCGTACACGGGTATCATACGATATCACTGACATGTTTCTGTCCAGGGCCATCTGTTGGCCCGATTGTGCACTCATTGTTGGTGACAATAAAACCTCATGTCATGTTAAGCATGTGTGACCATTTGTACCCGATGTGTTGCAGTCCAGCAACATGTGTTTGTTATTTTGTGTACTTTGTTTTGATGTCAATAGAACCTCATGTCATGAAAATCATGTGTGTCAGTTATTACCTCTCCACCTCCAATATTACGTGAAATGTTGAAGGACTTTTAGGTTATGCTGTATATTCTAGGGATTCTGACGGGCCTTATTCCTACTGCATAGGGCCTATGCAAATCTCATAGCACTACTGTTGTGCTGGCTAGTGCGTACTTGTATGCGGTCCAGTAACTTTGAATTCTAACTTATTACTGCCTAGAAGTCCGACTCGCTGGCTGAACGGTCAGCGTACTGGCCTTCGGTTCAGAGGGACCCGGGTTCAATTCCCGGCCGGGTTGGGGATTTTAACCTTAATTGGTTAATTCCCTTGGCACGGGGGCTGGGTGTATGTGCTGTCTTCATCATCATTTCATCCTCATCGCGAAACGCAGGTCGCCCTCGGGTGTCAAATAGAAAGACCTGCAAATGATGAGCCGAACCCGTCCTGGGATATCCCGGCACTAAAAGTCATACGATATTTCATTTCATTACTGCCTAGAACTCCAGGCTCGAAGCATCACACATGGAATAGCTCTGTCCAACCCTAAAGCGTAAAGGTTTCCTTTACCCGGAATCGTTGAATTCGATTCCCGGATCGTCAAAAGAATATAATTTAATTCTGATTTCAGGTTTGGAATGTTATCCTTATATATTTTTCCAGTACACACGTTACATTGAAGTGGTAAGCATCGTTTGGGGTAATTTGTAGATGATGTTACCATTTAACTCCTCTTAAAAGCATAAAAGTACATTCTTCAGTTGATTGAATAAAATAATATTATCTCACTGTCACTGATGAGCAGCAATAAAAATATATATTATTAATTTACTGCAATCACCACGATTAGGTATAGCTTTTATAGTAAGTAACACATTCCAACTAATACGAAGGGAACGAAATATGTTTTGGGTAAATCAGGTGAACTCATAGTGACCTTTGGGAACCACTGGAAATTTGGAAGGAATCATTTGGAAAGGTTATCAGTGTAAAGGAAGTATTTCTGTGGAAGTCACGAACAACCGAGTGAGTTCATGCGCAGAAGATAAATGAAGGCAGTGAAATTACGTTCGAGGAAGTGGAAAGGATGGTAAATAAGTTACATAGTCATAAAGCAGGAGAGATCAATGAAGCTAGGTCGAAAATAATAAAATATAGTGAGAAGATATGGATGAAATGGCTTCATTGAGTAATAACATTAGCATGCAATGTTAGTAAGGTACGTTGTGATTGGACGAAAGCAATAATTACACCTTTCTTTTTTTCTTTCTTTTTTGCTATTTGCTTACGTTGCACCGACACAGATAGGTCTTATGGCGACGATGGGATAGGAAAAGCCTAGAAAGTGGAAGGAAGCGACCGTGGCCTTAATTAAGGTAGAGCCCCCGGCATTTTCCTGGTGTGAAAGTGGGAAACCACGGAAAACCATCTTCAGGGCGGCCGACAGTGGGGCTCGAACCCACTATCTCCCGATTACTGGATACTGGCCTCACTTAAGCGACTGCAGCTATCGAGCTCGGTATTACACCTTTCTACAAGCAAAGGAACAGGAGGGATTGGACCAACTATCGAATATTTCACTTATCAGTACACTAGACAAGGTGGTCACTGATATTTTGAAAAGGAGGATGCGATCAATGATAGAGAGTAACTTATATGGAAACCGGTGTGGTTTCAAACTACAGAGAAGCTGTTAGGACCATGTTTTCAGTATGCTAAAAGAGGAGCAGACAGATGTGCTCATGTTTTATGGATCTAGACAAAATATATGACAGAGTACCGAGAGGAAAGATGTTGACTTTACTGATGGATTATGGGATAGAGGATATATTATTACAAGAAATGAGAGGAATTTCCGTTGACAATTTGGCTGCTGTAAGAATTGATGGTAGAATGAGTTCTTATTTCAAGGAAGTTACAGAGGTTAGATAGACATGGTCGTACTCTTGAATGTTTGCTATTCATAATTTACACGAATCATTTATTGAAGTGGCAGGAACGGCTTCAGTTACGTGGAAATGTAGTAAACATTTTGCCGACCAATTTTTTAAATGGTAGACTGTGAAGAAAGCTTGCAATTTAATATCATGGAATTTGAGAATATGTGCTGAGATTCTTATTCTTATTTAATAATTGGCTTCACGTCGCACCGATACAGATAGGTCTTATGGGGTCGGTGGGAGAGGAAAAATGTACGTGTAGGAAGGAGGCGGCCGCGGCCTTAATTAAGGCACATAACCAGCATTTGCCTGGTGTGAAAATAGTAAACCACTGAAAACCACCTTCAGCTCTGCCGACAGCGCGGTTCAAGCTTATTATCTTCCGAACAAGCTCACAGCTGCGCACCCCTAACTGCACAGCCAACTCGCTCCGTGATATTATTATTATTATTATTATTATTATTATTATTATTATTATTATTATTATTATTATTATTATTATTATTATTATTATTATTATTATTATTATTATTATTATTATATCCTTGACTACAGTGATGCCAATAGGGACGAAACCAAAGAGGACTGAATGTTACGTCGGGATTACAAAACTGGAACAGGTAAATCATATCAATTATTTAGGTTGTGTTTTCTCCCAGGATGGCAGTGTAGAAAGTGAAATTGAATCAATATTCAGTAAACCGATTGCAATGAGCTCGCAATTGCAATCAACTGTGTTCTTGAAAAAAGAAGTCAGAAGTCAGACGAAGCTACTGTGTCATAACTCCGGTCTATTTTCAGTGGTACGGAAGTGTAAGCTCTGTGGAGACAGGAAATCGCAATCATAAGTTATAAGGAAGAGACAAGAAAGGCACAGCAGTCTGTAATGAAGATGTGTGTAAGTCGTATGTGTTTGGTCGTATCTTGTTATTAAGATTACAATTCTAAATATATTCCAACTAAATCGTTGTTAGAAAAACAGTAACAAATTAATCCTCTTTCTTCGTATCTCTTTTATTATTAAAATTGGAATACACAGGTTTATCTTCACTGCTAACATGCAGACATGTAGTCTTCCTTGAGTTAACTGATGTATGGTATCTTCCACACTTCTGTCGCACTATTAGGAGACGCGTTTGTCAGTAGGATGATGTAAGTTTTTTGTTTTGAACATTTTCTCGCGAAAACCGTGAGTTGAATATCTCGTAAAAATATAGCTTTGATCTTGGTTGTCTCCTGTGCACCTTCCTTCGATCATGCCGTTCGTTGGAAAGGGATGGGATTGAAAAAGTGGAGCCGTGACCTTAACTAAGGTATCAAACTGGGAGACAAGAGAGAAAATCATCTTCAAAGCTGCCAACGGTGGGATTCGAACACATCATCTCCCAAATACAGTCAAGTGTATATAAATACATAAACTCCCGTGTATTAAGTAGACAAACAAGCTCAATGATAATGTGTCCTTTCCTTTCGATCACGCTTTCATTCTGCGAGAAGGACATTTTAACTGATCATTCTTCATCAGAAAAATGAATCTGCGTGTATAGAACTGAGATTATGGCCTTTGAATCTACTTTGAAAAGAAATAATAATAAAAACTGAGGTCACACTCAAGAGTAATATAGTAATGCATGATAATTTCTGAAACTCTAGCAATATGCATAAAGATGAGAAGACGATCACATAGGAAGGATAATATATTTATTTGTGGAATTATATTAAATTCATTATTTGGAGTAATAGAATCCTTCACTTTCAAATACAGAGAATAACGGAAGGTTACGTGCATATTCAGTACACCAGCTGAAATCAGAGACTCCACAAGTTCAATTTGCTATTCAAATTAATTTCGATTGATGATGCAACATCATCGATTACTTTGTGATGGTTCAGATTTGCGTGTAGGTAAATACGTGTTATTCCGAATATTCTTCACTCTGCTTTGATCAAAGGTAATTACACAGTACCAACCACTGCATGTTTATTATAGTGTTCCACAATAACAAAAGGAATGATCACCCAATAATTTATTAATGCGTCAACGCAGAAGCATTATGAATATAATTACTCACTAATTATCCTTTTAATAATTACGTTTCAAACATGGTATCTTTAATAATATGAAAATCATACACACTTGTTTTGTGAAGCCGAGGCAACGATTTCATAGTTATTTAGTAGGAGCAAGGGGTTCACATGGTTGACAAGTTAGAGAAGGGAAGTGGATGAAAAGAATCATTATTTTGTTCCGGTGCATAACAAAAGAAAGCATGGCGATTATTTTTAAGTATCTCCTGGACCTATGAACTGTCAATCAAGAGCATGTGAAGAGAACACATGATGGGCCCGATTGTTGGTCATTAACTCAGAAAAATGACTTCTTCCAGAGAAATGAATGGCTTCATACGAAAACCAAAATGCTAAGATTGTAACGTGTGCCAAGATTTTACGAGTTTAGGACCAGAAAAACAGATATAAGAAAACATTTCTTCAGAGTCGGGCAGTAATAATATCAGTACCATTGGAAGAGAAGAAGAGGTACATCTGGAGATATGAACAAAGTGTAAGATTCAGTTTATGAAGAATTTCTTACAAACAAATCACTGTTGAGATCTAACTCCCATTATTATATATTTTTAAACTTGCTTTACGTCGCACCGACACAGACAGGTCTTATGTCGACGATAGGATAGGCCTACGAGTGGGAAGGAAGCGGCCGTGGCCTGCTTCTTACACATTACGCATGTATTTTATTTTCATGAAGTACGGTACAGCGGGTGGTATAAGCCCAGTGGCAAACGAAGCTATTACGTACCTCATAAACATCGCACTCTACTATAAGCTCCTCCCTCGGAAATGCTGGAATTAAAAAAAAAATTTTACGAGCTGCGGACATTCATCCCTACCTTACATAAGGTTATTTGTACTTACCCCAAATTCTCTGTATATTAGGTAGGGTGTACCTCACTGACTATAAATATCACAAAAATGAATTATATTAGCTCAATTAAAAATCAGTAACGTAGAATAATATAATAAATAAGAATGAAATACAAAATATATAGCCTAAATATATCTGAAAGATCAAAAGGCGTAGCAACCTCCAGGCATTATAGCTACTTCTCCCCAGATAACCTGTTGTCCATATGCAGTAGTTTAATCACTTAAAGGTTCTGTGGCACACTGGTTGTAATATTCTTCAATGAGATAAGATGTTTCAGGGGTAAGGTATTGAATATATCTGATCCTACATCCTCAGTGGATAGTATGCCTAGTAGACACTTTTAAGAAATCAACAAATTCATCATATGTGTTAAATAATAATAATAATAAATATTAATAAAAATAAAAATAAAAATAATGAAATGTCGTATGGCTTTTAGTGCCGGGATATCCTAGAACGGGTTCGGCTCGCCAGGTGCAGATCTTTCTATTTGACTCCCGTAGGCGTCCTGCGCGTCTGATGAGGATGCAATGATGATGAACACAACGGACACACCCAGCCCCCGTGCCGTATGAATTAACCAATTAAGGTTAAAATCCCCGACCCGGCCGGGAATCGAACCCGGGACCCTCTGAACCGAAGGCCAGTACGCTGACCGTTCAGCCAACGAGTCGGACATAATAATAATAATAATAATAATAATAATAATAATAATAATAATAATAATAATAATAATAATAATAATGTTTTACGCCCTTCGGGATATAGTGCGTTCGAATAACACTGTCGGCAGCCCTTAAGATGGTTTTCCGTGGTTTTGCATTTTTACACCAGGCAAATAATAATTAAGGGCACAGCCGCTTCCTTCCAACTCCTAGCTCTTTTCTATCCTATCGTCGCCATAAGACCTGTCTGTGTCGCTGCGACTTAAAACCATTTATAAAATAACGGTTGTCAATGCAGCAATGCAAAGAGGCTGAAGAAATGATACACTGGGTGCTACTGGTGGAGGATGCAAAAGGACTAACTACTCTGCTCGTGCGAACTCCCCTATAGACACTAGTGTAAACGGTGGCCACAAGAGGTCAACTCAGTATCGTCATGGCGACGCAGCGTCTACCTGGAAGGATTGCCTACGTTACTGCGAGAATGCTGCCACGTTAGTGTAAAGGTGGCCATTTAATTTCTTGAATATCATGGACAAGCTGCTATGTCCACACCGTGCGGAACGGCTCAAAGAGACCCACCCAAAATTCACCAGGTGGTTTACACTTGAACATTCCCCAGAGATCGTCAATTCCCAAATGTAAAACAACGGTGCGCTCTAGAGGGTGTGTTCTGCTTAGCGTTACTCAGGGCACATACACGCCTTTGTTTGTTGCATGTGTTCGTAACCAGCGAGGTTAAGTTTCTCAGCCACGTGTAGAGACATCAGCGACTTCAAACTGGCCAGGCTCGGCAGGTGCAGGCATTTGAACACATCCTTGAAGAAATATACACCGGGCGAGTTGGCCGTGCGCGAAGAGGCGCGCGGCTGTGAGTTTGCATCCGGGAGACAGTAGGTTCGAATCCCACTGTCGGCAGCCCTGAAGATGGTTTTCCGTGGTTTCCCATTTTCACACCAGGCAAATGCTGGGGCTGTACCTTAATTAAGGCCACGGCCGCTTCCTTCCAACTCCTAGGCCTTTCCTATCCCATCGTCGCTATAAGACCTATCTGTGTCGGTGCGACGTAAAGCCCCTAGCAAAAAAAAGAAGAAATATACTAAATGAAATCTTCCACTTTTCATGTTTTTCTTACAAGTTGTTTTACGTCGCACCGACACTGATAGGTCTTATGGCGACGATGGGACAGGGAAGGGCTAGGAGTGGGAAGGAAGCAGCCGTAGCCTTAATTAAGGTACAGCCCCAGCATTTGCCTGGTATGAAAATTGAAAACCACGGAATACCATCTTCAGGGCTGCCGACAGTGAGATTCGAACCCACTATATCCCGAATACTGGATACTGGCCATACTTAAGCAACTGCAGCTATCGAGCTCCATACACTATGCATGTATGGTGCTAGCCGAAGGTCAGTATGTCCTAGTACCTCATTTCCATGATTAATATGACTGAAAATGTATTTTTCGAGAATGAATTTACATGGGCTTGTGAAGCATGTTCTTACCCAGTTGTCCGAAGAATAACGGATATGATACCTATGAAGAGGTCCATGCCTTAGATGGTACGGGAGGAAATCGATTTGTAGACATGTTATTGAAGAAGAAACATTCTAACACTGCCTATATTTCCGACCCGGAAATCTGAATAATGGACTTCCTTCCACCCTTAAAAAGTACGACGTCCTTTGCTGGGCCTGAACCCGCAAACTTGGAATTTATAGGTCGACACCATACCACTGATCCACACAGGGAGCTTTTCTTCTTCTTCTTCTTCTTCTTCTTCACTTATTTTTTTTATCCAGCTTGTTGACATCCACGTCTGAACAGATGTCTCTTCCTTTTCCTTCCACATAGGCTTTTGCTGGTCATTGAGTATCCAGTTACTTCGTGAGAGGCGATGAATGTCATCTCTTCGTCTGGTAAAATGTCTGCCAACATTTTCTTCTTGACCCCCATGTTGGAGCACATTTTTGCAAATGAAGGAATATCTATTATTATTAATTATTATTATGATTAGTGTCCGACTCGTTGGCTGAACGGTCAGCGCACTGGCCTTCGGTTCAGAGGGTCCCGAGTTCGATTCCCGGCCGGGTCGGGGATTTTAACCTTAATTGGTTAATTCCAATGGCACGGGGACTTCATCATGTCTTCATCATCATTTCATCCTCATCACGACGCGCAGGTCGCCGACGGGAGTCAAATAGAAAGACCTGCACCTGACGAGCCGAACCCTTCCTGGGATATCCCGGCACTAAAAGCCATACGACATTTCATTTCATTATGATTAGTATTAATATTATATGCCATTTGCACGTCATAGTTGACGAAAAGATATAGAGAGACCAGTAAGTTGAAAACATGATGAGAATGACAGAAGATAGAGTTCCAAAGCGTGTATTTAGTCAATGGGGAAGGCCCACAAGAGAGGAGTAAAAGTAGGAGAAAGGAAAGGAGTGGTGGAGAGATAGTAAACTGTGGAGGTCCTTGATTCACAATCCGACCCAGAATACTGGAAAATTCCTTGCTTCCTGCTAGCACGGCGAAACTCTGTGCATCACTAGGCATCATTAGATAAGAACCACCATCACCTCGGCCCGCAGGAGAACCGGATGAAGAGATCCATGGTTTGGTAGAGAATGGAAACACTCGAAGAAGGATCGATATCAATTCCTACAAATACAACAATATATAATGAATGCAACCGTCCGCTTCGAATCCTCCGCGCGTTAAACTGACGATGTGTTCGTGAGAAGAAGGGAATATACGAGCCTGCAATTCCGTTCTACAAGGAAGTATACAACCTAAAAAGGATCGAAGTCACAGGCTTGCTAATCAAGAGTAGGGGCACGATAGCTCGAAACCTTGTCAAGTTCTTCGAGACATTTCATCAGCAAAAATATTTGATTATCGACATTACACTTTCTGCCTTGAAATCGGCAATAAGTATTTTAAGGAACCATCTTCGGTGATTTTCTTTAAAATTCAGTTGAATTTTATTTATATATTTATTTATTTATTTATTTATTGCTAGGGGCTTTACGTCGCACCGACACAGATAGGTCTTATGGCGATGATGGGATAGGAAAGGCCTAGGAGTTGGAAGGAATCGGCCGTGGCCTTAATTAAGGTACAGCCCCAGCATTTGCCTGGTGTGAAAATGGGAAACCACGGAAAACCATCTTCAGGGCTGCCGATAGTGGGATTCGAACCTACTATCTCCCGGATGCAAGCTCACAGCCGCACGCCTCTACGCGCACGGCCAACTCGCCCGGTATATATATATATATATATTTATTTATCTATTACACAATATTAGTTGATTTTTACGTATTATTTGTCTTGTAGGCAACCTCTAAATTGAGGAATTACTATGAAATGAAATAAAGAAATTGACGAAAAATCTAATTTGTTGTCATTTTTTTTTAACGTGAAGGATATCTTGACTCCTACTTGCATCTTGGATCCTGCAAGTGAAAAGTCTGAATTCTGGGTGTAGCCGTAGAAATAAGTAGCTAATTGTCTTAACCGCGGAGACGCGCTTCCTATAGATTAAAGGAAAACTGGATAATTCCCCCCGAAGCTGGTATGATAGTTAATCATTCCTTAAGGCGGAGGCCACGTGATCTGCCTGATGCACGTGCAGCAGCAGGCTGTCTGCTCCGCCATGTCGGCCTGCTTGTCGTGAATATTGATTACGGGGGCAGCAAAATGGTTATGAATGGGTGGGAGGAGAGTTGGAAGGGGGGGGGGGAAGCTCGTTCTCCTCTGACCATGTCCCTGCTGCAATTAATAGCACTCAAATGTTAATAACCAACACCAAAGTTCCTATCATTTCTGTTTTTAAATGAAATTACCGAGTCATATGTTGAAAATTGAGGCAGGGAGTGAGAGAATGGGCTATGCCAGAGTTGGATGGAACTGAGATATTTTGAGCTTTGTGTTTACTCTAATAGAGAGAGAAATGTTCCTCTTAACATGTACTTTATTGTTTTACCATCTCAAAGTATACATTTCTAACTCTTTACGAAAATCATTTACATTATGTAATTTCATCATTTGACCGTCTACTTAGGCTCTTTTGATCTGTAAACAAACAAAGTAACCTTGCATAACAATACATTCATCTGTTCTGTAATGTTAGTTTCTTTTCCTTATCACAAAATTTTCTTTCCTCCAAATATTTACGATATTACATGGGAAAAAAGCATCATTCTATCTTTCCGTCCGTTTATCCACTTTCCTACCAGCCTAACTCAATACTTACCGAAAAGCCATATTCATACCCAATTCCTATAGATCTCGTCTACGAAAGGAATTTAGATTGTCAATTAAATCAAATACTGAACTTATACCATGGTAAACAAAATTTTAGTACCGGTAACTTAGATATATCGGTGTCTTTCTCGACATGCTCAGCTGTACTCGAGTCATCCGGCTGGAGTGCAGCTCTGTTATATATGCGGTAGAAGAGATATCAAATCCTTACATTATTTAGGTTTATTAATTTTTCCTCCTGTAAGACCGCAATTTTTCACAGAATATGTGAAGGATACGTGCCTACTTCTTGAATTGTCATTAATTATTTCCTTTTAGTGAATGCTACTGCATTATGGATGACTTACAAGTTCAAATAAAAAACATTTTGTGCATTATAGTCGCCAGTTTTATAGAACACACAGAATATATATCGACGGCGCGCGAGAAATACCTCGTATCCCACAATGCTCTTCCGATCTATTATCCTCACTAAGAGTGGTCACGCCTCCCAGCCACATATGGATATGCAGTCCATAAGAACAATGTTCGTTGTGTTCATTTTCCTGTGCTCATGTGTAAAGGAAAATGAACCTTAAACGTATTATACTGTAGGCGTGCGTAAATACTTCATGGAAATATATATTCTTGTTGTAAGATACAATAAGGTTTATTTTTCTTTACGTATTTGCATAGAAAAATGAACGCAACAAGCATTGTTCTGATGGACTGCATATCCATGTGTGGCTGGGAGGCGTGACCAGTTTTAAGGGAAATAATGGATAGGAAGTGCGTTGTGCGACAGGAAGTATTGCTCGCGCACCGTCGATATCATTTTCATTTTATATAAGTTCGTGGTATTTACACCAGCTCACATAGCTGTCAGTGGTTTTGTGCTGCTTTGCAGGAACCACCTTGTTCGTTTTATCACTGGTATCCTCTAATCATAAGTTTCTACTCACTTGAGCCCTTTTTCTTTTCCACTTATCGTCATTTCTAACTCACTATTCACGGTTCGTCATGTTCTACACAACTAATCCGTGTTTGAGAACAGGCGCAGCTAATGGCCAGCTTGCGTACCCGACAGGCACCATGAATGCTTTTATCTGCTTGGCATTCGGAGAAAGTAAGTCTTTTAAAAAAGAAAAATATAGGGAAGAACCATACCGATGTGTTTGATATTACGCACACGAGGGTACCCCCACCTTAATGACGCAACAGCCCCGAAGGGCCATGGCCTTCCAAGCAACCGCTACTGCTTAGCCCGAAGGCCTGCAGATTACGAGGTGTGACCAGCATGACAGGTCCTCTCGGCCGTTATTCTTGGCTTTCTACGCCGGAGATGCCATCTCGCCATCAGATAGCTCCTCATTTGTAATCACGAAGGCTGACTGGACCTCGAACCAGCCCTCAGATGCAGTTAAAATTTCCTGACCTGGCCGGGAATCGAACCCGGGGTAAGGGGCATGCACGCAATCCCTACACCCCGTGGCCGGCACACAAGGGTACCAGTAACAGAAATATACAAAATTCGCGGCATAGTCAACTCTCTCATTCACTGTTTCAGTTGTCACAAATTAACCGCAGTAACCAACTAGGCCTTGCTATTGCAACGTGAGTTTATTTGTTCACTACGCCTGACGAAATTAAGTGGCTTTTAGTAGAGTAGCCTAGGTGGTTACGATATTACCAGGTGTACACCTTTGCTTCCGCAATTTTCTCCCCAACATTGGAGGCTTTAATGAAACAGATTACTTACACATGTATCATTCAAAGTAGTGTCCATCGCTGGCCATGACTTTCTCCCAACTTTCGGGCAGTGTTCGAATCCCGTGTCAAAAAAATTGTTCATCTTTTGAAGCGATCCACGAATCGATCCAATTTGTGACTTCTTCATGAGATTGGAAGTGTCGATCAGCCAGGCCATGCGCCGCCATTGATCGAAACAGGTGATAATCAGAGGGAGAAATGTCTGGAGAATACAGCGGCTGGGGTAGGACGTCCCATTCTAACATTCCCAGGTATGTTTTGATCTCTTTTGCAAAACGTGGGGTCGAGCGTTGTCGTGTTGCAAAATCCCTTTATCGTGCCTGTCGCTGTATTGCGGCGTTTGCCTTTCAATGCTCTGCTTAAACGCATTAACTGTGTTCAAATACGAGCACCTGTGATTGTTTCACCGGGTTTTAACACCTCATGGTATACGACGCCGAGCTGGTCCCACCAAATGCAGAGCATGATCTTGGAGCCCTGAATATTCGGTTTTGCCGTTGACGTTGAAGCATGGCCGGGATGTCCCCATGATGTTTTGCGTTTAGGGTTATCGTAATGAACCCATTTTTAGTCCCCGTTCAACGTCTCTCATACGGGACCCAAGTTCCTTCTTTCTGAAAAAGAAATCGTGCTGCTTTCCTTTTCACCTGTTCCAGTTCTCGAATCGATCCCGGTGAAGATTCGATACACTGGAGCCGTACTATAAGCGGGGAATTGCCTATGGTTTTACACCCTCTACTTCATATTCTTTGTTTCTTGATCCGTTTACCCCCTAGGGTTGCCTTTCCCTCGAACTCAGCGAGGGATCCCACCTCTACCGCCTCAAGGGAAGTGTCCTGGAGCGTAAGACATTGGGTCTGGGAGATACAACTGAGTAGAACGAACAGTACCTCGCCCAGGCAGCCCTACCTGCTATGCTGAACAGGCAACTTGTGGGGGGGGGGATGGTAAGATTGGAAGGAATATACAAGTAAGAGGGGAAAAAAGAGGCCATGGCCTCTACTCGGTTGACCACCCGAAGGTGAGTAGACCGCGTTCCAGTTCTCGTACCACTTTTCAAATGTTATGGCAGAGCCGGGAATCGAACCCGGCCCTCCGGGGATGGCAGTTAATCACACTAACCACTACACCAAAAAGGCGAACCATATCCTTACTACCATCCTTAAACAATCTCATAACTATATGAAGAGGTATTTAATCTTTATTTACGGCCCGTTAATGTGATTATACTAATGAATACCTTTCCTCGTAATACCACATTAGTCCGACTCGTTGGCTGAATGGTCAGCGTACTTGCCTTCGGTTCAGGGGGTCCCGGGTTCGATTCCCAGCCGCGTCGGGGATTTTAACCTTCATTGGTTAATTCCAGTGGCCCGGAGGCCGGGTGTTTGTGCTGTCCCCAACAACCCTGCAACTCACACACCACACATAACACTATCCTCCACCACAACAACACGCAGTTACCTCACATGGCACATGCCGCCCGCCCTCATCGGAGGTTCTGCCTTACAAGGACTGCACTCGGCTAAAAATTGTCACACGAAATTAAAAAAATTAAATTACCACATTGGTAGGCTACTCACAGTGATCCTCATTAGGTACTTCCATTCCGGCTCATACAGTAATTAAACTAAGAGGACTCTATCTCTTAGTGAAATTTACAAACTGAATTTTCACCCCACTTACCATCTAATAACATTGTCGATGTCTTACAACATTGCATCTGAAGTATTGAAAAATACAAAAGAATGTGTTGCTTCACTGCACGTAAAGAATTGTGCACCTGACAACTATTCAAATTCCTCTAATTTCTGTGCGTTACTTGAAAATTATTAGCAGGAAGAAAGTACGAGTGTAGGTTTTCACTTCCTTAAACAAAATTATATTCAGCACGTTAAAACTTGCTTCCTTGTCTTATAATAGAACTAATAGCGTGAGGAGAGTCCAGTGAAACGGGAATGCTAATGCGGTTCAAGGGATCTTGCGTCATTGTGATTTAATTTATAGAAGAGAAATTTGGTCCACAGTATTTACTGTGTCATCACCCACCTTTACCTGTTCTTCTCTTTAAAGGGAATACTGTAAAGAAAAGGAAAAGGATGTTCTTGTCTAATCTAATAAACATTCCGTCACAATACAAACGGAAGGCAACTTATTTTAACACACACACGAACAAGAGTAACTTAAGCACTTCGTATTACCTTCTAATAATGGAAAAATTACCTTCTCCGTCTGCCTCTTCATCCGTCCGCATAAAATCCCCTTGAATTGAGGTAGGATTACATCAGACGTTGTTTGAAAAGTTCAGAGCATTTTATTTAAAGAAATAGAAACAAATTTTGTGTAATTAAGGAGTAAATCGTGCGGAGGTATATTTATTTGACACCTTCAGAATGCCTGGGTGAAAATTTCCACGTTCCTCATAACTCCAAGAGAGGACGGAGTAAATTAAATGTACTGAATGGCGTATTTCTGAATTTTAATAACACCGAATGTGTGTCTCAATTATTCATTCCATTTTCATCTTTACCTTGAATTATGAGGTGAAAATTATTGCAACCCATTATTCCCCGAGATTCGAGCATCAGTCCTCCGTCGTTGTATCGAGCTGCAAAGCTACTGTGCCAACCACACTCAATAATAATAATAATAATAATAATAATAATAATAATAATAATAATAATAATAATAATAATAATAATAATAATAATGTCCCGCCCCATGGCTAAATGGATAGTGTGCTGGCCTTTGGTCACCGGGGTCCCGGGTTCGATTCCCGGTAGGGTTGGGGATTTTAACCATCATTGGTTAATATCGCTGGCACGGGTGCTGGGTGTATGTTGCTGTCCTCGTCATCATTTCATCCTCATCATGATGCGCAGGTCGCCTACGGGAGTCAAATCAAAAGACCTGCACCTGGCGAGCCGAACTGTCTTCAGACACTCCCGGCACTAAAAGCCATACGCCATTTCATTCATCATCATCATCATCATCATCATCATCATCATCATCTCATCAAACTACTATTTGTTTAACGTCAATTTCTATCGGTTTTAAGAGAAGCTGAAATGTCGGAATTTACTACTGAAAACAGCTTTCCTTACGGGTCACTAAATCTGCTGACATGGATTTAAGGAGCCATCAACGCCAACACAATGCAATGTGTTTCAATCGTTTAAACATAATTACAAAAAGAGAGTAGCTAATAGAATTTTTTTTATAGTCTCTCAGTGTGTGTGATTGTTGCTGTTTCATTTAAGGGATTTGACACTTCTTCATCACCAGTCTCTTATAGTTAAAATATATGAAGTCTGATAAAACCGTAAGGTTATGATATCTATACAGGCGTGTCAGTATTCGAACATAGGGAAGAAGACGTGGTGGCTTTTATGTTTGGTATAAACTGAAGATTTACCGGCCGAGTTGGCCGTGCGATTAGCGGAACGCAGCTATGAGCTTGCATCCGGGAGATAGTGGGTTCGAACCCCACTGACGGCAGCACTGGAAACGGTTTTCCGTGGTTTCCCAATTTTCACACCAGGCACCTTATTAAGGCCACGGCCGCTTCCTTCCCACTCCTAGGCTTTTCCTATCCCATCGTCGCCATAAGACCTATCTGTGTCGGTGCGACGTAAAGCAAATTCTAAACAACAAAAATGAGGATTTTTCTGAGGTAGCATTTGGACCAAGATACGTAAATCACGATGAGATCAGAAGTAAGTTCCACCGTTATGAGGAATTTCCACTGTTGTGGAGACCAAGCGCTCTGGTATAAAACGAAATTCTAAATTAATACGTGTTCCCTGTATTTTGGGTGGAGATGAGTCTAGGACACTGAAATATATGTTTGAGAAGTAGATCAAACTCTTAGCAATGTGGATTTATTGATGGCTGTTTAAAATAAAATGTTTGACCGTGTGACCAACCAATTCGTGAACATAGGAAAGAAACTACTTAATTTCGCTTCCTAAACAATATAATAATAATAAATACCGGGTGGTTCATCAGTCCCTTATTTTGTCGGAGATAGGCAACCCAAATAACGCGCATAACCTAAAGATCCTTGAAATTTAGTTTTATGAACGCCAAATAACTTGAAATTTCTCCTTATGGCCAATAAGGCTCTCCTCCATCTGCGTGCCATCATTTCATCACTGTGCATTGATCCATAGACCTAGTAAAGGAACATCTTATATTCACAATTCCGCGCCAAATACTAAGGACCATTTTGCAATCAGCTGATCTATTGCGCCTTGGAGAAAAAGAGGAATCCGGAATAGATCGATTTAAGAGGTTATGCTACGTGTTCTGTATTGTAAAGAAGTTAAATGAACACTGTAAAACATCATTGAAGATTTGATAAGGATATAAACTTTCCAGTTGGAACGGCCATCCGTAAGTAATACTCCTTTAGCGAACTTCTTGTATGTTGTATTTGTGGCTGAGTCGGTGAAGGGCCGGTGGCACAAGGTGTCTGCGTACCGGTAATTCAGGGGTTCTATTCCAACTTTATGCACTTTTCTTATTTTTTACCGACAGATACAGCAGTGCCCCATTTTAACGGACACACAGTGTTTATGCACACTTACCAGATCACATCACAGCACGTATTCACTCACGATGTATTCCAGTGACGAGTACGCTGATATGTTGCTCATTTATGGCGAAACAAGGCAGAAAGCATTCCAGTCGCAACTTTTCTATCACGTGCGTTTACCTGACGGAAGACTACCGACTACCAATACGTTCCGAATCCTTTAAAGAAGATTGCGTTCAACTGGGACACATGGAAGGGTAACTTCCGTTAGGGATGCTCCTATATCGTCTGGTCCAAATGAAGAGGCTGTTTTGGACACTGTTCATAATATCCGTCATATTAGTACTCGGACACGTGCACAACAGACTAACATCAGCCGGTCATCAGTCATGCTTATACTGAATAACAATGCATTTCAGCCATACAATCTGCAGTTACACCACCATCTCCAGGGGACTGATTTCGATGCTAGACTACCATTTTGTCGATGGGAATTACGCAGAGTGACTAATAATGTAGCCTTTTTGTCAAGAGTCCTGTTTTCAGACGAATCTCCATTTCAAGACAATGGCGTCGTGAATGGGCACAATATGCACTAATGAGTCGCGAAGAATCCCCATTGAATTAAACAGGGCCCATTTTAAGTGTGCAGAGGGGTGTAAATGTCTGGGGTGGGATCTTGGGAGACAATCTCATCGGACCATATTTCTTCGACGGACATCTAACGGGAGGACGCAACCTTCATTTTCATCAAAATGAACTCCCACAGTTGCTGGAGAACGTGCCACTATGCGAGCGATTACGAATGTGGTTTCAACAGGACGGGGCTTCATCTCACGGAACAGTAGTCGTCCGGAACCATCTTCATGCTTCATATCCAAGTAAATGGATAGGAAGTGGAGGACCCGTTCACTGGCCCGCCAGATCACACGGTCTAACGCCACTGGACTTCTTCCTGTGGGGTCACATCACGCATGTAGTGTGTGCATTGGAGCTGGAAGAACCCGGTCACGTTCGGCAACTGATCACCGAGGCATGCCAAGCTGTTACAGCTGACATGTTACAACGTGCTAGCATGTCTTTAAAACGTCGTGCTGAAATCTGCATATTCCAAGGTGGTCAACATTTTGAACACTTGTTACACTGAATATGCAGGGTACCCTACTTCCTACCTACAGACCATCATGTCGTAGTCCAACCTAGCTACGTAATATAGGACAAAAACGGTACTTTTCAGCACCAAATTAAAAAATCAATCTTTGGAATGGCATGTGAGCATATTACAGTCACTGTAGACGGCGTTAATCGAAAACAAAAAGGTGTGCTAACCTGTGAACCAAACCTACTACCAAACAGCTTGACTGATACAATAGCAGCGACGCGTGATTTAGCCACCGCGAGTATTGGTGGATAGCTAGCACGTTGTAGTCCTTATAGACACTTCCTATCCAAACGTAAGATAGTGTTATTCGCAGCTGTGATCGTTTTTCACGTACATTATATTTTAAATAATAGAAATAACACTTCTGTTAATGATTTCTACCATATTCCCGAGCATTATATAAACGGTATAGTTGTACTAAGTCCATAAAGGAGCAGGTACCAATGTTTTCCGGATGACTATGACATACACGTTAGTTGGGTTACCTACCTCCGAAAAATTAAGGGGTTGGTGAACCAGCCGGTATATACAGAATGTTCTTGAAGACGGTCCCAACTCTTACTGAGGAGGCACGCACGCAATAAACGAAGTATAAAAGTTCCTATAAAATTCCTATCTTCGGAGTTATGGTCCGCTACTACTGCTATCAATGATCACCAAGTCTTTGATCTACTCTTCACAACATGTGCTCTATGTGACCGTCATCCATTGCAATGCAGCCTTCCACATGGAGTCATGCATTCGTTGGTACAGCCCTCGCTGTTGCCAGAGTGCATCACAGGTAATGAACACGGATTTTCGTAGCGAATCTACATCATTTACGAATACCGCTTACTCCATGGTATGTACATGTCTCCAGGGCCAAAAATCGAAAAGATTAAGGTCAGGTGAACGGACTGGCCAAGGTATTAGCCCTCTCCGGCCAATCCATCGCTCATGGAAGACCCGTTTTAGATGTCGCCTAACCCTACGATGGAAAGCCCCATCATAATAAGATCATAATGCAACACGCTAGTAGGTTTACGAGCAAGTTCAGGTAGGAAAGTACTTCCGTCTTTTGTTGCATACCACCCTCCGAAAATTATTGGAACATCGTGATCATTGATATTGAATTTGGAACCAATTAGTATAGGACCATTTTTTCATTCGTTTGTTGCGTGCTGCCTCCTCTATACATATTGGACCCTTCTTTAAGGATATACTGTATATAAAAACCTATTTCCTGAGTGATTGCCTCATAAACGTCCATCCAAGACCATTTAAGCTAGAGACATGAAATGTTTAGGATACATTCATATAATTGCGTAAGGGAATTCTAAGAAAGGATTTTACAAGATTTTGATTTTAAAGTGTTAGAATGTGGGTATATTCGAAATTTAACTTGTTTTATTTTCTCGGCCGCGAAATAAAATACAACTCCGTTTTTGCACAAAAAAACTTTCTTCATATACAATAAATACGTTACGTATAATGTATTCATTTCTTGAAATTCGACTTGCAAGGGGTGAAAAGGGTTGAACAAAAATGTATATCACAGAATCAGATGTGTAGCAAATACTTCGTAACGAAATGAGATATCAACGCCATTATTGCTAAAATTTTGTTATATATACTGTGAGTACGACTACCTCTTTAATGGCGGCTTAGTCGCGATAATTGTAGGAGGGCTATAGAAGCAACATAATGTCATAACGTAGGCACTACATCGATAGCATTCGACATTACAACGGCTGTCTCCAGATGACATCTTTTGGTGATGGTCACATTATAGAAGACAGTTTTATGCCAACTTTACCAGTATAAGGTTAAGTTCATCGTTTACACGAAAGTTTGATGCTATATTCAGAAGATAAAACTCAGTTTTTACAGATTTACTTTGTCGGTGAAATGAAAAATCAAGGGCGTCAAAGGTGTTTTTACTATCCCGGTGTTAAGCAGGTACTACTATGAATTTTTCATTTAAAGCAATGGTGGCCGAAGACGCGACGGGTGGTTTTAGTCTACTATATAAGCTCCGGAACCAATTGCTGTCCACGAAGCACCATCATATGCTGGAAGAGTGCAATGTAGATACGCTGTAATTCTGTCTGATTCCTTGAATGTTCTTTCTGCATTAGTTACTCTTTTTCTGCTACAAAATCCAAATATACATCCTACCAATGTCATCAAGATAATCATACAACTACAGGAAAATTGGTCATACATCAGCTTCATACTGATCCGATCCCATCTCACACACACGCTGGAATCACCTACAACGAACATGTTGATGTACGAGCTAAAGGAGTACAGCGAAGCGCAGAGGACATGAACATACCATTTTGTCCTCAATATTTCTCACCATTCATCTATCATCGAGCTTACACGAAATGGAATAGAGCACGGAAAGCATCGAAATCAACCAAAGGACATCAGTACTCTCTCATACAACAATATTTTCCAACACGTTCATTGTTTTCCAAGTGGAAATCCCAACAACGATATTTCAATTTTATCAATTCGAACGAGGTTTAGCCACTGAAATTTCTGTAGCTATCTACTCAGAATCAGTGTTGTGGACACTCCTTACTGTTCTTGTGATGGGGCATCAATACAAGATTTTTCAGTTCACATGGTGAATAACATCAAAGGGTTTCCCGAACTGAATTAGTTAAACTAGAGGAACTACCAAGCAGTGGCATCATTCTCCTAGCATATAATAATAATAATAATATTAATATACTCTGTTATAAAAGCTTACATCAAGAATATTAATATTTGACCACAATTTCTGTACATTGCATTTTGTATTGTTAGTGTTTGAAGTCTTGTTATGTTTTGATGGGTTCATGGTCCATTTGGGACAAATTTTCAACATATGAAGGAAAAAAAGAAGGTAATTAACGTCATCAAGCAAAGGAAGCTAGAATACTTGGGGCGTATAATAAGAAATGAAGTACCAAATATTCCACCTCGTCATGCAAGGTAGACGGTATCATGATGATAACCAACAATCGGAGTGCATAAGCCATCAGAAGAAGAAGAAGAAGTGAGATAGGTATTTGATATCTTCGTCAATAAGGGTAACTTCCTTCTCCTTATAGCTTTATGTCACTGTCGATATCATGTTAAAAGCCACGGGACCTCTAGTTTTACGTGGAATCCAAACCACAGGGACGTCACTTTACATTGTTAAAATACGCGCATTGGCCCAGATTCGATCAATGTCCTCCTTGATGAGAAGTCATTGGCTTTGCTACTCGGCTATCATGCCCCTATTTTCTCTTTTAATTATGCTCCTTGAGTTTAAGAGCCTCATTTTCGAATACCTTTTAATTAATTTTAAATATTCGTGGCATGGTTTTGTTAATCACGGCTGCAAAAATTCCTTATTTGTAATAGATAAAAAAGTAATTTCTAATACATGAAGCCTCTCTGCCATGTCTATCTGCCCCAAGCATTCTACACTGCGCTATCTTTCTCAAACACGAATTTTGTAAACCAAGATGTTGACCTATCGCAGCCCAGGAAGTTTTCTTTCTATTACGTATCAGATCTCCCAGCAGATCAGCTTTTCTCTTCGCTGCATAAGAAAGAAAGTGAATGGAAACGGCTGATATTTCCCTTTATGCTGGTCCTTCTCCCTGTATGAAGCTTATTGTGT
Source organism: Anabrus simplex (assembly GCF_040414725.1). Taxonomy (NCBI): domain Eukaryota; kingdom Metazoa; phylum Arthropoda; class Insecta; order Orthoptera; family Tettigoniidae; genus Anabrus; species Anabrus simplex. Next base: position 109,490,074 of record NC_090268.1, read on the forward strand.
GTTCGTAAACCTCTTTCTGAGGTATTCCAGCTTAAAGCTCTTCCGGACGTAGGCTAGTGTATTGTGTTGTATTATCTATTGTATTATATCCACTTTTCTCGAGATAAATCTTATATGCTGCGATAACGGATTAGAGATTTCGGCTGAAATGTAAAAAATATAACAGTTCCTTCTCTTTGCTAAGTTTTATAATACCATACATTGCTAACGCTGAAAAGATTTGTGTTTTCCTTTTCATACGAAGATAACCTGTAACCTTCACACACACAAAGAAAAAAGTTCAATAAGCACGTAAATGTTCCAGTACCGGTCAGACTACAATATAAAATGACAGCCTATTTACACAAGAGATATCATTCCAAATGACCCTAATTTATAACTTTTATTGTGGACATGATATGGGCTTTTGGGCTTATTATTTGTCAAGAAAACAAGGGGAAACTCTTTACGTTTTGCGGAGAATTTTGCTCCTCATCTTCAGAAGAAAGCCTCGATTGTACAAGAGAAAGTCTTCAACAATAATGAGGGTTTGAATTTAAGAATATTTTAACCATTGGAGAATTGTAATGGTACGCTCTTTCGTCACCAGGTGGCTCGCTGTATGCAAGCACAGCGCTCCAAGCGGGAGCTGACGACAACATTAAGGTCCAAACACGGCCGACTGGATCCCCCGCTGCGCTAGCTAGCTAGCTAGAGCGACGCATCAAGTCGGCCGTGGTCCAAATGAGTTATTACGCACATATGAAAGTATAACACATAGCTTGGAATGGACCAACTGGTGATGACGAACACCGAAACGAAATAAACTATAGAAAGTACAGGTAAGATAACTACCTGTGTAAATCCTTAATGGCTGGCAACCACGTATTAATGTTAACATTAGTCACACACTACAATTTCCTTCCTTTGTCAGGCATTAGTAATTATTTAGCCGAATACAGAACAATGCTCGGTTCAAATAATTCTATAAAATCAGCCTTCTATTCTAATATTATCATCTGTCGTACGCTCGCTCCTAGAAATACTAGCCTGGCATGCATTCACTCTAAGACACTTTTAATATTCGGTAGCACATACAAAACAGGTATACAGAGTATTCGTAAACAGCTTACCTCCCACCTACAACAGAGCCAAATTTTTAAATCGGTTTACAGATGAACGTGTTTAATGAGAGTGGTAACTAGTATAAATATTAAATTAGATTTTGAATACCTAATCAGCGAGACGATATGTAAAAAAAAAAAATAACAGAGTCAACTCTATACAGGCCACGAAGGTCTTGAATGGCTTCCACTCTCCGTAACCTGGGCACTTAGCGGGGTAGATAGGTTACATAATACGTTCGGCCGCCTTTGCAACCAGGAATTCAACCAGATACTCATCTTGACATGAATATGCCTTAGGGCTGTAGGTCATACGAAAATTTGCGTGACGTGACGTGACAAAATGTGTAACGGAAGTTACGTCACAAAATATTTTACCTAGAAACAGTGATTTGGTATCGATATCACAAAAATATCGATACCGAAATATTGAATATCGGTACAAAATTATAGACATATCCTCATATCGATAATATCGTAACTTAGTATCGATATAACAAAATATCGATACCGAATATCGAATGTCGGTACAAATATATCGATAATATTGCAACATCGCTACTATCAGTGACAATAGGCTTCGATCCCGCTGCCCTCTTCTACAAACCGTGCATATAATGGGTAACAATGGAGCCAGAGCAGCAGATGGATGGTCAAAAACGACACACTGTTGCTTACGCAGAGTAACTCAAATTTCTCTGTATACCAACCAGGTCACCGAGTTGTGAAGAAAACTGCGAGTTCTGGTTCGTCCTCTAGAATACGGACGAACTGCGGAAGATGCGCTGACTCACTGTAGAACTGTAATTTGACGTTTTCACTTAATTGTAATTGTGGTGCTGAAAGTCGGACTGTTCAGCATATTGTCAAGATACATCCTCTAAGAGCGCTCCCTGGGGACCGAAGGAAGCTTCTATTGGAGACGGATCTGATCAGAAGTATCCGAACACCACTATGTAATGCTGAATCTCATGAAAGGTGGACCCTCCAGAATAGAAGGAGGCAGGGAGTATTGTGTTGCCGGTAGAGAGGCAGTAACAGCAGAATGGGTCGGTCAGGAGAGCTCAGTGACTTTAAACGTGGACCAGTCATTGGATATCATCTGAATAAGAAATCCATCAGGGACATTTCAAGTCTTCTAAAGCCGCCCAAGTCGACTGTTGGTAATGTGATGTGAAGTGGAAACGCGAGGGAACAACAGCAACTATACGAAGACCTGGCAGACTTCATTTAATGACCGACAGGGGCTGTCGAGCATTTTGGAGGTGGTCGTAAAAACTTGCAAGAAATCAGCAGAAGGAATCACTCGTCAGTTCTAAAGTGCTACCAGCAGTCCATCCAGCACAATGAATGCGGTACAAAGGTTGAGTTGCTACTCAAAAGCCAAATATTTCTGTAGTCAATGTTAAGCGACGCTTGTGGTGGTGTAAGGAGTGAGGCCACAGTGCAGTGAATGACTGAAAATGAGTTATTTTGAGTGATGACTCATGCTATACCCTATGGGTTTGGCGAATGTCTGAAGAACGTTACCTGCAGTCATGTGGAGTGCCAACAGTGAAGTACGGAGGAGGTGGTGTTATGGTATGGGGTAGTTTTCGTGGTTAAAGTGTAATCCCCGTTTTGCGCCTAAGAAACTCTAAATGCGGAAGGATATGAACATATTTTAAACCATTGTATTGTGGTGGTATAATTTAAAGGGGACTGGTATAACTACTGCTATCTATGACTGCTAGTATCTGTGGAAATTAAAATGTATCTTTTAACAATGCTCCATGTACTGCTAGACAGCAATTGGCTGCAATTTGTTAATTGTGGTACATCTAATAGCTTGATTGGACGACATTGAGTAATTTCTACGGCTTTTATTCCTTGACTCCACGGGGGGGAAGTCAATTATCAACGTGCGTTGATTTGTGGTCCTACTCTGTAAACACGGAGTCGGCATCTGATTGTCTCCAAGGTGGCTGTGTTTGAAAAGACACTCTGTCTAGCCATTACGGCTAAGGGAAATGATTACCGTCCACCCCAGTTACGGTACGGAAGTAGCTGTGGAGCCTTTATTTATCTGAACCTACTTTGCTAAGTTACCTGGTAGTTTCATTTACTCTTAAGGTGGCTGATTAGTGTTGTGTAATATATTTTTTTTTCTGCAACTGAGAGTGTGTGGTAAAACTATTTTATAATGTGTGCCGAAAAGGATTATTTATAGACCTCTTCGACAGTAAGTTTTATAAACTTTATCTACCATGACTATGCTAGCAAAAAGAGTTTCCACAAATTTAAATATGTCTGACTGAAAAAATTGTTATACTGCGCTAAAGCGATGCGTGGATAATTCCTCTGGTATTGTATGAAAATTCCTCAAATTTGGTATTCATCGACTGAAATAAGTGTTCCCCTCTAAATTTCAAGGTGATATCCGGTATGTACTTTGACGGCCTTAAAACCGAAACAACTGTGGTCTCCGTAATTAAGTGTTCTTTCAGTATTATTTTAAAGTCTATTCTAGGCTCTGCTAAGGCGTAGTAGCGTATTATTAGCATCGTTAATATTTAAAATCTGTCGTTCTCAGATTTGTTCTACTTAACTTAATTTTCTTGGGTTATTATTATTATTATTATTATTCGGTTTTCTTGGAACTCATTTATTTTCTATATAAAATGGAAGGTGCTATTATCCTTTTGGATCTTAATTTGCTGTAACGTCACAGATTTAATTCTTACTGTTGTTGTTGTTGTTTCTCCATCTTATAACGGTTATGTCATTGTTATGTCAGGGTAGTGGGTATGGATAAGATATGATATAATTTGATAAGCATTACGTCACCTTTACGAATTGATTGTCTTGCGAGAAGCGTTGTGGATCAGACGCTTGTATGGTGTAGAGGACAATACCTGATTGATGATGACTGTGGTTTATTGTACCTCATGTCAAATAACATTGGCGATGTGGTTTAAGGAATGTGATCGCTAAGATATTTCTAACGTTTAATGTGTGATGTGATTTGGTGAAATTAATTATTTTTGGTGTGAATATGTCTCGTTTTGACATGTCGCCGACTTGTGAATTTTCTAGTTTCTTACTTTGCCTTCTACCACTTGTAGTATTTTGAATTAGTTGACTGGAATGTGTTTTCCTCCCTTCTGGTTTATCTTCTTAATTGTATTTATTATGTGACCTTTAAATTGCGTTTTTTATGCTCTTCAATATTGTAGTAGAAACATTTTGTCTACTAAAAGGGATACCTCGTTCTTTGAAAAAGGTTTACTGAGACCTCTCAACCATAGTCATATGAGCATTGATCTAAAGGTTTCCTTTAAAAGAAGGAACTGCAGTTCGTGCGTAATATATATATATATATTTTGTTAAAGTATTACACGATTTGTAATTTAATAATGTTCCAGTGAATGAATTAATTTCTTCCTATTCTTATTTAATTTATTTAGTTAAATGTTGTTGTTTTTTAAATTTTATGGATTATTAATTGGTGTTACTCTCCTTTTAAAAATATTCTTATTTATTAAATTTTCATGTGGTTAAAATGATTTAGTGTTTTAGGGTATTTCAAATGAATTGCTCTATCCTATTGCCCTGGATCCACCCTTTGTTGTAGTTCCTTTTGGCCTTTGGTTCTGCCCAGATTCCAACGCTTCCTGGTCCTGTGTCTGTGTTTTTAACGAGCCCTATCCTAAGTAGTTGGCGTGTTTTCGCGCTGGGATGGCCTCTTGTCTCTTTTGTGGTTGGGCTAGCAATGGAAGACCTGGGCTGCAGTGTCGTGCCTTCAGTTGTTTGATTGTCCTTTCTTCGGTGGTTGGTACGCCACAGTATAATGCGTATATTAGAGGACGACTTCAGAGACAATGATTGCTTGTATCAGCATGAGAGTGAACACTGTCAGAAAGCTGCGTCTGTGAGGCAATGATTTGTGGACAATATCATTCCTGAAATGGACTGGCCTGACCAGAGTTCCGACTTGAACCCAATGGAACACCTTTGGGAAGAGTAAGAACGTCGAGTTCGCTTCAGAACCAAGAGTCCCTGGCTTCGGCCCTTAAGGAAGAATGGAATGCTGTTCCTCCACAGACATTCAGACACTCCATTGAAAGTATCTCCAGCAGAGTTAAAGTCATCTTAAATTCTAATTCGTTTACACAAAAACCTTTCTCGCTATTAGAAATGCCAAATGCATTTAAATGCTGTGGCACAACGTTTCAGTGGGAGTAAAAATATTCAAATTGGTACGAAAGGGCCCTAGGTAGTGTCAATTATGAATACTTCCATTTCGGCAGCTGAAATCATACGATATTATTATTATTATTATTATTATTATTATTATTATTATTATTATTATTATTATTATTATTCTATCGCATTTCCCACACCTGTGGGGTCGCGGGTGGAAACTATGTCGCGCATAAGGATTTGGCCCTGTTTTACGGCCGGATGAATTAATCATATGCTATTAAAATCCCCGATCCGACCGGGAATTGAACCCGGAGCACTCTGAACCGAAGGCCTCAACATTGTGTAACTTTGTACAAAACATATCATAATCTATGACAGCTTGGACGCAAACACTTTGTGTTCATCCATTTCTGAATGTGATCCCCTCGTTTATTTACCAAATTAGCGTGGTCACTCAGAGAATGTGGGTTCATATCGGGAGGATTAAATCATTTATATATCCCTCTCCTTGGAAGATACTGTACATATTTCATAGTTTTCTGAAGAATCATCTTCAAGATCAGAAATTTTTGAAGAACATGGCCACTAATTTGAGATTGTTGTTCTTGTTAGATTTCCAGCACGATCCTCCTTCATAAAATGAATAAGTCCCCGTTGCAGAGTTAAGAGTTCATGATCCCTCCATTCAATATTTGCAGCATGGAGAAAAGTTCTTGTGAAGCCCAAGCGCCCTCTCGTTGCTAAGAAGCTTACCCGCAGAGAGAGACGATATGGTATGTTAGCCAACCCTACTTCGTCTCTCATTCCAGTTAATGGCACACAACACCTACAATACTGAAGAGGGATTTAATTATTGTACTCAAAAATTTATACTGTTTCGTGGCAGAGAGAGATTAGCACTGAAGTGACTTGTAACGAAAACAACATTCACCCTTCCGAGACGTGAAGTTGGTGCTTCTCCCAGAACGAAGAACGACTAATTAAAATAATTAGAAGAATGTTCTACATAAAATTTCTGCTGTATACCACCGTAGTATTAAGTTAAATTATTTTGTTGCTGTTCTTGGAGGTCTGGATACGATTCTCTATCTGTCAGAGATTTATGATTTGCAAGGATACAGTTGTGAGTGGAAAACCGTACGACCTATTTAGCTCCCTTGAAAGGGTACCTAAACTCCTTAAAGGTCCAGCTGGCCTTCTGACCCTACCTTGGCAGGTTCGATCCTGGCTCAGTCCCGTGTTACTTGAAGGTGCATAAATACGTCAGCCTCGTGTTGGTAGATTTAGTGGCACGTAAAATAACTCCTGAGGGACAAAATTCCGGCACCTCGGCGTCTCCAAAATCCGCCAAAAGTTGTTAGTAGATTGCAATAATATTTATTTATTATTTTGATTATGAAGACAGTGCTTAATCCAAACTACCATCGCTTGAGAGGCCAGCCCATTAGAATTTCTCGAGCCTCCACTTGTAAGTGAAATTTTATTTCGTTGTGCTGTGCCGTGGTATTTAAAATTTCTGGCACTGTATTTCACAAGAAATCGTACGGTAGCAAGACTTTCAAACAGAGTCTTTGCACCGATACACAAAGGTCTTAAGGCAGCGGTGGGATAGGAAAAGGTTAGGATTAGGAAAGAAGTGACCGTGGCCTTCTCTTAGGTACAGCCCCAGCATTCACTTGGTGCGATAATGTGAAACAATGAAAATGATCTTTAGGGCTGCCGACAGTGAGGTTCGAACCTACTATCTTCTGAATGCAAGCTGTCAGCTACAGAGCGACCTGAAGATTGAGTTAAGGAAATACTCCCGATATCCAAAAGTAAAGTGGACTCTTCACCCGTTCAGAACAGAGAGTGAAAGATGGAGAGAGAGGAAGATAGAGAGAGAGAGAGAGAGAGAGGTGTATGACTTCTGCCCAAGGAGAAAAAATAGTTTCTCAACGGTTCGAGGCAATTCTTGTGAGGGTACTCTTTGCAGACAACATACGATAAACGTATGTCATCAGTGCTATTGTGAGAATGAAGCTAAAACAGCGTAAGACAGCAAAGACAGTTCACTGTGCGAATGTACAGAAGGGCTAAGAGAGGGAAGGAAGTGACCAATTAAGGTGCATCCCCAGTATGTGCCTCGTGTGAAAATGGAAAATCACGGAAAGCCATATTTAGAGCTGCCGACATCGATCTTATAGCTACGAGACCCAAACTTCTAAGTAGGTAAACATGACCCGTATCGAAGTTTTGCATGAATACCAAGTAGAGCGGAGACTACAGTTCATGATACAACAGCCGATCGATTCAAATTGCAACTGCAGACCAAAGGTATCGTTCATGATAGAAAGGGTCTTTGTGGAGTTTAAGTTACGGAATACTTCATGAGAAAACGTTTCCTTCATTAAGGAGGACAGGGATCTGTGATATTGGGATAGAAAACGAACATCCACAACCTTTTTTTCAGTCATTCGACCGGATCAGGAATGGAATGAATGAAGCCTCCATCTAGCAGCGAGGATAGGAATAGGGTGATCAAACATCGTGGATCGAATATATGAGCGTTAGAAAGTTGGTCATACCGATATATAATTTGAAAAACTTATTCTGTCCGCCTCTGTCGTGTAGAGGTTAGTGTGATTAGCTGTCACCCCCGGAGACCCGGCTTCGATTCCCAGCTCTGCCACGAAATTAAAAAGTGGTACGAGGGCTGGAACCGGGTCCACTCAACCTCGGGAGTTCAGCTGAGTAGAGGGGGTTCGATTCCCAACTCAGCCAACCTCGAAGTGGTTTTGCGTGGTTTCCCGTTTCTCCTCCAGGCAAATGCAGGGATGGTACGTAATTTAAGGCCACGGCCGCTTCATTCCCTCTTCCTTGACTATCCCTTCCAATTTTCTCAGCATAGCAGATGAGGGAGCCTCCGTGGCTCAGGCGGCAGTGCGCCGGCCTCTCACCGCTGGGTTCCGTGGTTCAAATCCCGGTCCTTCCGTGTGTGATTTGTGCAGGACAAAGCAGAGGCGGGTATTCCGGTTTTCTCTGTCGTTTTTATTTCCAGCAACACTCTCCATTACCACTTCATCTGTCATTCATTTTTTTTGCTAGGGGCTTTACGTCGCACCGACACAGATAGGTCTTATGGCGACGATGGGATAGGAAAGGCCTAGGAGTTGGAAGTAAGTGGCCGTGGCCTTAATTAAGGTACAGCCCCAGCATTTGCCTGGTGTGAAAATGGGAAACCACGGAAAACCATATTCAGGGCTGCCGATAGTGGGATTCGAACCTACTATCTCCCGGATGCAAGCTCACAGCCGCGCGCCTCTACGCGCACGGCCAACTCGCCCGGTCATTCATTATTAATTGTCTCCCAGAGGAGTGTGATAGCCTTCGGCAACCGGCAAAGATCCTATGATCGCCTCTAGATGGGGACTTCATCCATTCATGACCCGGTCGAATGACTGGAAAACAGGCTGTGGATTTTCAGCAGGTGAGGTCACCTGGGCGAAGTACTGATTCTTCTTGCGAGTTGTACCCCGGACCCACAGTCTTACGTTCCAGGACGTGATAAAAACCAACCCTGGAGGGAAAACGGATTAAAAAAGATAGAAAAATAATTCGACATCTCACAGCGTTGTACTTTCATCAGCAGCTGAAATTAACCAATCCTATCGCTTCGCAGAAGAATTCAAATGTGCTTTGCGAAGGCGGTGTTGCTAACTGTGGAGAGCACCAGTTGACACTGACTAGGCTTGCGTTGCAATGTCAGTCTACGTCTAATGTACATGGCTGCTTAATGATCACCTAGCTGCTACAAGTACCGAGAAGAAACACTAACACAGTGTTGACTCCAACCAGTGTCACCACGATCCTGTCAGCAAGGAGGTGCGTGTTCAAATCCTTCCCGAGGCGAAGATTTTTCAACTGATGCTCTAAAGCCGGCCCTAAGCCACGTGAAAGTTATTTAAATTCGCTCTCGAAGCGATCTGATTGGTTTTAAATTCAGCAGCTGATAAAATGATGACGGCATGAAATAGCAAATAATTTCCTTCAAATATTATTAGTCAGTACTGCCAACCCCCAAACACTCATATACCAGGTTCACTTTGTTCCCGGCCACCCTGTATAATTCATTCATATATTCCTACACCTATTTTACTTTTTAACATCTTGTGTGTTAACAAATTCACTACATTTAAAGTATACCGAGCAAGTAGCTGTTTGGGTCACGTAGCTACCATCTTGCATTCGGGAGACAGAGGGTTCAAATCCCTCCCTCGGCAGTGTCTAAATGGCTTTCTGTACTTGATTAAGGGCACAGTCACTTCCTTCCCACTTCTAAACATTTCCTACCCCATGGTCACCAAACAGACTGTGTCGGTCCAAAGTAAAAAAAATGTTTGTCAATTTAAATATATTTAATGACTTGAGTACCTTACTCATACTTTGTTCGATTAATGAGAAATTTATTCATTTTTTGAAAAAAAAATTCACAACATTTCTTTTTATAATTTGTTTTACGTCGCACCGACACAGATAGGTCTTATGGTTACGACTTGGAAGGAAGCAGTCTTGGCCTTAATGAAGATACATCCCCAGCATTTACCTGGTGTGAAAATTGGAAACCACGAAATAGCATCTTCAGGGGTGCCGACAATGGAATTCGAACCCACTATCTCCCGGATGCAAGCTCACAGCTGCGCGGCCCTAACCGTACTGCCAACTCGCCCGGTAGAAGCAAAACACAATTTCAAACTGTTACAAAATATATAAACAGGAACTTCCCAGTGAGTGGCGCTGGGAAAACTGACTTATGGTCAGCGCGAGTAGACTCGATCAAAGGGAATTAAATCTCGTATTCAGATGATAGACTTAATGTACATTTCTCGATGAATTACATTTGCATAAAGAGGTTTCAATGTCCCTTAGCCAAGGATGAAAATATCCACCCATTCTGAGAGATAAGATTCACAGTCCTAGCCTTTCAGACAAGCAACGAAATGTTGAAAATATCCTTGGGATATGAGCTACGAATTTTAGATGAATGTAATACAATAAAGTACGAGAATATATTCTTTAATTATTCCTAAAAATTACCATCCATTTCTTAATCGATTAGATTATCAGTTTGCCTTTTTCTACCACTACGAGCGTTAAAGTGAGTCAACGCATTGTTTCACTTAAGCACCACTACGAGCGCTAATGCGAGTCAATGGAGAGTTTCACTTAATCCCTTATAACTGCATTTGGCGTGGAATTTTCTCAACAAACAAGAAAATGTCTGAGGGTATTGAACTAAGTAATACAATACAGAAAGAATTATGTAAATAAGTCACTTTGGTTGGGTTTTGAATCAGGAGGAAAACGAGCAAAGACTGAATTTAGGCCGGAAGTGATTTTTCGAAATTTATTTCCTTAGTTTGTTAGAGCGCTCCAAATTTGAAACTTTTCCGGGCCCTTTAACCCTGAAATTTTCGGCACAATTGAGGAAATTGCTTAATTTGACGTTTTTCGTAATATGGGGATCCATACTTCGTCTGCTACGAAATTTTTTCAACATTAAAATACATCTTCGTCAGTCCTGATCAGTGTTATTGAAGAAATAATGTGAGAACAATCTCTCTTTCAGGCTATCGTACTTTTAACGAAGGATTGTGTCTTCATTTCCCTACGTTGCCTTGACGACTTCGTCTGAGAATTATACACTCTATATCAGACGTGCCATACTCAATCTGGTATGTCGGTCACAACACCTAATCAAGGGAACATGGCCAACTCTCCCTTACGACACAACGAAAGTCAATAACTTAGCTTGTTTACTTTCTTTTAACATTCAATTTACAATAAATGTAAGTTACTTTTAAAGTATACGTTGTGTGTATTAGCTAAAAAGTTAAAATTGTAAATACGGGGATTAACCGGAGGTGGGAGAGGGGGTCTCTGAGGCCCACAGTGAAAATAAATTGCTCCTTGTAAGGACGTACGCATCTTTTCGATGGTTGTAAAGAAATTATATTGCCATTTTAATTGTAAGTTAACTACCATAATAAACTAAATAACTTTGAAGCTTTATTTTACCTTAAAATGATAATCAAAACCGCTTTGGACCTGTGAGACCTACCCTTCATCCAAGAGGAGAGTGTTTGTCTACTTATTAGTACCATTGATATTCACATCATCCTGGTATAAGTAGGTTCCAATAATGCACAAATGACAAAAATAGTAGTAAAATCCAGAACGACAACAAACAGAAGATTTGCGGTTAGTGTGTGCTTGTAATGTTAAAGATAAAATAGTCTTTTTATGTATTGTACCTTAGGTGATGTATAAGCTGTGAGTCAACACGAATGGAAGTAAATTCATTGTACAGGAAGTAAACAGAATGTTGGAGGAGGATTCTTCGGGTGTCTTATTATCGTTTGTGACTAACATTTGGGTGAATTTCATTTTGAGGTCAAATGATGTTATTGATAAAGATTGTTATGATAATGAGAGACATTCCTAGACAGATAACTCTGTGAGTGACAGAAGCAATGAAACTAATCTGCTTAAAATATGAGCCCGAAAATAACGTTGACCGTCAAGAAAGATCAGAAATCTCAGAATGTATATACGATATCCCCACATGTTAATAGTCGGCGCAACATATATCTCAGTAGCTCAGATACTACCACAATTATAAACCTACAAATGAAACTGAGTAATGATAGCCATTTGCTGTGGTCTACTGATTTGTGTTTGTTACCAGTAACCGGGCGAACTGAATTTCAATTTAATATTTTATACTCAGATGTTCCTTATAAATTATTCATTAAATTCTGTTTCATAATTTATGTCAGTAGAATTCAGGTTTATAATCTACTTTTTATAATGGGCCTCAGAAACCCCTCATTGGTCCTCCGTATAACAACCAAACTTTCGTCCCTGTATGGCTAATATTTAATATTATTTTTGAACTGATTTACCATCATTCTTCTGACAGCGCTAACAATGTACCCTCATAATAAAGTAAATAAAGGCACTACTTGAAAAAATCAGCACCGATAAGAAAGCACTGAAAATATTTTCAATCACACAACAGCTAATGCATTGAAGGAATGAAGAACATTTGCGGAAAGAATAAGATTTGCCTTTTATCAGTACTGTAAAGGTAGGTTTTGGAGAGAACATACCATACCGGTCTGTTGAATTGATTGTAGCCACGTGTATTGGTGATATAATCTTTAATTTTTCCTCAGAATATATGCACGACATCCTCACATGCTGATAATCGGCGTAACACATATCTCAATAGCTTAGATACTACCACAATATATAATAAATTCACAAATCAAACTGAGAAATGATTGCAAATTGCTGTGGTCTAAATAAATAAATAAATAATAAATAAATAAATAAATAAATAAATAAATAAATAAATAAATAAATAAATAAATAAATAAATAAATAAATAAATAAATAAATAAATAAATAAATAGATAAATAAATAACACTCTGATCGATTGCAATTGACATAGTGATTAGTCTTCTTAAGTGTCATATAGCCTCCGTGGCTCAGGCGGCAGCGCACCGGCCTCCCAATGCAAGCTCCCGTCGTTCAAAAATCCCGGTCACTTCATGCGAGATTCGTGCTAGACAAAGCGGAGGCGAGACAGGTTTTTCTCCGGGTACTCCAGTTTTCCCTGTCGTCTTTCATTCCAACAACACACTCCAATGTTATTTCATCTGTCAGTAATTAGTCATTGCCCCAGAGGAGTGTGACAGGCTTCGGCAGCCGGCACAATTCCTATCCTCGCTGCTAGATGGGGGCTTCATTCATTCCATTCCTGATCCAGTCGAATGACTGAAAAAAAAAGGTTGTGGATGTTCGTTTTCTATCCCAATATCATAGACCCCTGTCCTCCTTAGTGAAGGAAACTTTTTCTCAAGAAGTATTCCGTGATTTAAACTCCACAAAGACCCTTTCTATCATGTACGATACCTTTGGTCTGCAATTGTAATTTGAATCGACCGGCTGTTGTATCATGAACTGTAGTCTCCGCTCTACTTGGTATTCATGCAAAACTTCGATACGGGTCATGTTTACCTACTTAGAAGTTTGGGTCTCGTAGGTATAAGATCGATGTCGGCAGCTCTAAATATGGCTTTCCGTGATTTTCCATTTTCACACGAGGCACATACTGGGGATGCACCTTAATAGGTCACTTCCTTCCCACTCTTAGCCCTTTCCTATCCATAGTTACCGTGAGACCTGCCTGTGTCAGTGCGACGTAAATTGATAGCAAAATAAATCTTCCAGCATTTAATTAAAACCTTCTAGAAGTGCAGGAAAGGATGTCAGCAGCGAGATAGTTTCTGCATACACTCTGCAAATTCTGAGCAGTCAGCACGGACAAACAGCAGAACTCATCTTCAGATTAGTTTCTTGGGATCTGTTTTTCTTTGAATTGGTGGTCGATATGAACAAAATGATTACCTCCTCTCAACTTCCAGTGGATAGTTCTAGAGGGGAGCGACGTCAACAGGACGCAATTGAGATGAAGTTGAAAGAAGAAAAATATTGACTTTGTGTGAGCGAGAAGTTGAATGGTTCTCAATTAGAGCAGAAAGCATTTGGGGCAATTACTACCGAATTTTATCGCTGGAGCCATTAGCTGATGAGAAGGAATTAAAACAAGAGCAAGGCAGAGAAATCAGAGTTCGTTCATTACCGCCTAGCTGAGGAGCTAACAGCTAACACCCTGCACAGCAGACGTGTTAGAAGTGTTGCAGTGTGCACCTAGTATGGGGGAGATCTCTGGGAGGAGGTAACTTCAACCATGTCATAGACAACTCACATTGAACAGTTCTATTCACTGTAGCACATATGTCATAAGGTATTTTTCATTCTTAAATTTGAATAAATGAGATATATAAAACCTTTCCCGGCTCCATAACTGAATGGTCAGCGTACTTGTCTTCGGTTCAGAGAAACTTCTGTTCGATTCCCAGCCCAGCTGACGCTTTTAGCGGGTTATATTCAATTGCTCTGCTTCGGGGACTGGTTGTTATGTCCTTCTTAGAACACGTCTCTTCATGTGTGTACAAGACACTGCTAACCACCACAGAAATATCTCTCCACATAGGATTGTCGTCGGGAAGGACATCCGACCGCAAAACTGGGAAAAATCCATTTCACGTGACAACCCCAATAAATTGGCAGTGAGTCGAAGAACAAGAATCGGTATATAACCTTTAACTTTTCCAGTCTATGAAACACAAAATACTAAATTATAAACACTAGCGCACATTTTAAAAAGAAGTGGATTACTAATAATATGGTGACATGGTTCACCCTATAAGGACATGCCAGATTCTTTCAAATCACTTAACTGCACGAACAATTATGTACAATATTGTTTACATTGTATAAACTAGTCACTGATTATGAATTCGTAATATTGCAATACAGCTTTTCGTTAGTCATCAAGCAAGCTTCATATTTTACGTGATATCGTTATCATAGCCACAAGACCTCCAGTGGAACTCCAATCACTTGGGTGTGGGCTGTCGTGGAATGAAATGTGTATAATCTGCGTAATTATAATTGACTACTCAGAACATCGTAAGAACCACGCTACTTTTGGTCATCAGAACAACGTTCTTGAGTTTTCTTTGGCAGTCAATCTCAGTGACAGAGCCATTTAGTCGTCGTTCTTCTATTCCCAAATTTACTGACTAAACCTCAAGTAAGATTGTAGCATTCGAGGGTGTTTTATTGTGATATTTCCGCAGGTAAAGTAACTCCTATAAGAGCAAGTGTACTGACAGAATACAACAAGACACTTAGTGCTCTACTGTACCATCAGCAGAGTAGTATTACCACTATGTCGGTACAATAAACTCTCCCTCGTATTATCACTGACGGCGACAAAATATTGATGCTGAAGTATTCATTAATTCCATGAACAGTAGTATTTATGATGGTAGAGCGACCACGAATTTCGGAGTTAAACTGTGTAACTGCTTTCTACAGTGCGCCTCAGAAGTTACACTTGTCTTTGAATGTTCTATATTTTTTCATTTGTATTTGAAAATTGTCAATTCTTCTGGCACAAGCAGACGCTTCATAAATTCGTGCAAACTATTTCAGGAAAAGTATGCCTTTGAAAACGGCCACCATTTTCTTCTTGAGAGCATCCCTTATCTGAATCTTTGATCAAGAGTTTCTAGGTGTAACGAGTCAGTTACCTCTCGAATATAGTTCTTGAGCTCTGACAGAGCTGTTATGGACGACAATGATATATTTTTAGAGATATACACCAAACAAAAGTACTGGGTTGTCAAATTTAGGAATAAACGAGAATAATGGCCGGATGGTATGTTTAGAAAAATCAGAAAATTTCGTCCGCGGTTTAGTGTCAACTTCTCCATGGTAACTATTCCGAAAACTATTTACGATTAACCCAGGATTTCTCATGGAATGATTAATCATCCACTAGAATAATTTCCCAAAAATCGCCATTTTTATACATACCGGTACATGGGCGAATTTGTAACGTAATAATTAGGTAGTTTTGAATTATGTAACGACGGTTTCCCACACCTCAGGTCTTTGCCTAGAATATTTTAATATCGTTTTTTTTTAAATTCCAGTAAAATTTACGTATAATAAAGAAACCTTTTTTCATAAATACATTTACCACATCCAGATCTTCCAATATACTAAAATATATTCTAGAAGGTTTCACTTGAAATCCATTGATAATTCTTTCAGTTTAGTGTTTCATACAAAGGGCAG
Organism: Anabrus simplex; assembly: GCF_040414725.1. NCBI lineage: Eukaryota > Metazoa > Arthropoda > Insecta > Orthoptera > Tettigoniidae > Anabrus > Anabrus simplex. The sequence continues at coordinate 109,506,121 of NC_090268.1, forward strand.
TTTTGGTACAATATCATTTAGGTTAATTATTGCAGTTTACAGTGAACTGGAAGTAGCGCAAGTTAAATCATCAATAAAATACTTAACTCTACATTACTGACAACAGATAAATTATTTTAATGTGTTCCAAACAAAACCCCCATTGCGCTACAGCCCTCATGGGACTTGGCTTACGAAATGAAGACTGGTCAGCTCACAGGTTCGTAGATTACTAGGTGACGCGTGGTCAGCATGACGAACCCTTTCGGTCGTTATTTTTAGATTTCGAAACCCTGGTCGCTATCTCACCGTCAGCAAGCTCTTCAATTGTTCTAATAATAATAATAATAATAATAATAATAATAATAATAATAATAATAATAATATAATATATATAATATATAATAATATAATATATATAATATATAATAATATATTATTATTATTATTATTATTATTATTATTATTATTATTATTATACCTGGAGGTACACCTCATCCCCGTGAATTTAAATGAAGTGCCTTAAGGAACACTATCTATCAATCGAAACTTAAAACAGCTAGTGCATGAAGTTGGGACATTGATCCGAAGATGTCAATACCAAATGGCAGAGTAATATGTTATTTTAAAGTTTCCTAAACTGACTATATTTCGTTGTTTTGTTGTATCACTGGGTTCAAGAAATTTGGACGTTCCTCCATAGATGTCTCTATGAAGGAACTGAAGTCACGCACTCCGGTGCAAAGAGAAATAACTAGAAATCTAACGAAGTTTTGTGTTTATAGGTTTTCTCAACTGAACTCAACTTTCATTATTTTTGGTACTTCAAGGTTTGCAACACTTCTTATTCATCCCGCCAGCGTTGGTTTCTAAGCAATCAGAAATTTCATGTACTTAATTTTCACCCTATCAAACGTTTCTTGTACCTATTTTGTCCGCCAATAAAAATGAGAGGGTGTGTCCGGATTTTGTCCAGAGCCTTCTCGAAGCTTCCCCTGGGGAAGCTTTTTCGAGCTAACTTGTCTTATTGATCGTCTAATTACTGAGTGTGTATGTTAAGAAATGAGGCGGAGGCCTCAATCTTCGGCAGGCAGAACATCAGCTAAGGTAATGACCAACAGTTTTTCCATCTAAGTAGTTATCTCCGCAAGCTGACCCGAGGGGAATGTTCTAATCCTTAACTACGTTACTGCCTATTTTTTTAAAATGTAAATTTTCTTCTTTCTAATGTAAAATTGTAAATCGGGGATAGAGAGTGCGTTATCCTCTAGAATTCCCTTTCAAGTTAATCTTGAGGTGACTACGATTTCGTAACTTTTTATATCTTGTAAATCTTTAATTAACTTGTCCTTCTAGTCACCTCAGTAGTGTGGGATTAGCCTCTGCATTGTCGGGCTGCAAGCCGAAGTAGGTTTTTTTTACCTTGTTTTTAGGAGAGCAAGTGTACGCCTCCATACATTTTGAGTTCGGGCCAGTAACTTAACCTGTTCTTTTTTCAAAAGGTCCAGTAGAATGGGCACTAGATACCCCTGTGTCAGCTAAAATTCATAGGGTATTGTAAATTGCAGGTTGTGCCTAGAGAGGCCTAAAGGTGTAATTGTATTGAGCAGTCACGCTCCTTTCTATTTAATGGTTGTCTTGAGTGGGCCGTAAGGGTTGGGAGCGCAGTCTTCTTGGTCGAATTTGGAGAACATGTAAGCTCTTTTATTGTAATGTAACAGATATTGATGTAACATTGAGTGGTTCCTTTGGAAGGCTGTAAATTGTAACCGATGGAGCAAAGCGCTCTGGAAAAGTAGTGTTTTGGGAGATATCTCTCCTTTGCTATCCAATTTTGATGTTGGGACTTTAGTAAATGATGAGCGTGAAGCTCAAATTGTAACTAGTCTTTTCTGGGATTTTCCCTGTTTTTACTACTTTGTCCCTTACTACCTGTAACTGATACATTGTTTGTTAAAATTTAATTTCTGAAAAGAAATATAACCTTTATTTTAAAATTTTAAATTCATCTTTGACTATCGTAGATAGACCCATTCCCACCATTAAACTCGGTAATAGTAATAATAATAATAATAAGAAGAAGAAGAAGGTGCTTAAATACGTCAGTTTCGTGACAGTAGATTTACTGGCACGTAAAAGAACTCCGGCGGGACAAAATTCCGGTTTTCAGAGACGCCGAGGTGCTGGAAGTTTGTCCCTACGGAGTTCTTTAACGTGCCATTAAATCTACAGACAATTGTTCCTATGTAGGCTGACTAGACCCCGAACCACTTCTCAGAGCCAGGTAAAAAATTACAACTTAATCTGGATGTGAATCGAACTCAAAGCAGAAGCTCGCTACCCCTACACCGCGGCGTATGCGTTTCTTCGCGAATTAATTGGTTAATACTACATAGAATGTTTTATATATTATTATTATTAATGATATACAGTCGTATCAGCACACACATTATTAAAACATAACCGGTTTTCGGACACTAAGGTCCATCATCAGTGTTAAAATTTAAATTTAATTTCACATAAGTGTATCGTCAAAATTGGTTAAAATGAGTTTAAAATGTAGCCCTGTTGACATCAACATAGGAAGCTTTAAGTCAAAGCTGAACGTTTGTCAGTACTCGACCAACAGCCTGAGCACGAGGAAAAGCCAGCTGCAGTCGCTTAAGTGCGGCCAGTATCCAGTATTCGGGATATAGTAGGTTCGAACCCCACTGTCGGCAGCCCTGAAAGTGGTTTTGCGTGGTTTCCCATTTTCACACCAGGCAAATGCTGGGGCTGTACCTAATTAAGGCCACGGCCGCTTCCTTCCCACTCATAGTCCTTCCCTGTCCTATAGTCACCATAAGACCTATCTGTGTCGGTGCGACGTAAAGCAACTAGCAATAATAATAACGACTGTATATAATTAATAATAATAATAAATTAACTACATCAGCACTGTTAATAAGAAATGGCTTTAATATTGTATAATGATTATAATACACAGAATGTCACAAAGTACAGTACCGTATGCGATTGCACTTGTCTAATTCTTTTAAGAGTGTAGTAGCGCCAGGTCATCAGTGGTGCCTGTTGGGTGAGTCAAACAAAGCTGAAAGTTGTAGAAAGCTCGACGAACCACTTCACATGTTAGGGTGTTCTCTTGCTCTCTCTCTTCTTGGAAATTTACCGTTCATTGGTCGCCTTCATTTTCCAAATTAAACTCCATCAATCTATGTCCAACAATCTTGATACACCCCCGCCCTCCTCCCTACTCCTCGTTTAATCTTCCTGCCAGCACTCCCGCCTCTCAGCCTCGACTCTACTCGACTAGAATCGGCTGGCTTGGCCTGGCTTGCTTTCGCTAAAATGCTCGATGAAATACACACTTTTACCTGCTACTTACCGCACGTGGTATCGCGCCCACTGACTTACAAAATAGTTGCGGTATTTCACTTGGCGTCTGTACACAACTTCATTGTTTTAAAGTAGGCAAATAATTTTCGGTGAAATTTCTTAATTCATTCAGCATTCCTGCGTCGAGATTACTTTTATCATGACTTCCAATCTACCACTTAGCATTCCAATTACAAAGGCACTCGAATATTGTCTAAATAAATTAATAAACAGCTGAGAATGAATTTAAAATACTCTGTCTTTTCTAAGGTGTAATACTTTTTTACAATTGGCTTTACGTCGCACCGACACAGATAGGTCTTATGGCGATGATGGGATAGGAAAGGGGTAGGGATTGGAAGGAATTAGCCGTGGCCTTAATTAAGGTACAGTCCCAGCATTTGGTTGGTGTGAAAATGGGAAAATACGGAAAGCCATCCTCAGGGCTACCGACAGAGGAGTCCGAACCCATCATCTCCCGAATGCAAGCTCACAGCTGCGCGACCCTAACCGCACGGCCTAAGGTGTATAATTTCAGGTAGTAATATACATTAGTGTCCAAAAGTTAAGCATAAGTTACGAGTAAGCAGGGCAACAGGAAATAAACCGCAAATCGTACGACATATGCACCTACCAACCTTGCGTATTCGCTCTGTATAGGAAAGGAGTGTTCCCTGCTTTCACTAGCAGCGTAATCGCAAGGTAAATACAGCCAGTGCCTGCGCCCCATATTCCCTCAGTCGTGTTTGCCCTGTTATAGTGTGCGGAGTGTAGCTTCATGGTGAACATGACAACATAATGGCACAACGACGCCATTCCGACCCCGTTTTGCAGGATAGAACACTCGGCCGCCTAGAAGCAGGTCAGACACAGATCGAAGTCGCCGTATCCTTGAATGTGCCACGAAGTGTCAGTTCTAGGCTTTGGAGACGATTCGAAGACACAGAAGATGTTAGCCGTAGGCCAGTACCAGGTCGACCAAGGGTAACCACCCCACAGCAGGACCGATATCTGGCCTTAACCGCCGATGAAATCGGAGTGTACCTGCAAGACAATTGTCGGCGGAGCTCACAGCCGTCTCAGGGGTTGCCGTTTCCCGGCAAACTGTGTACCGGAGGCTCAGAGCTGCAGGGCTGTTTGCACGAAGTCCAGCGGTGTACGTCCCGCTCACTCCAACACAGAGACGGGCCCGTTTACTGTGGAGCCGTGAACATCGAAACTGGACCATGAATGAATGGAGTCATGTGCTCTTCACAGATGAATCCCGCTTCAGTTTGCAGAACGATTCCCGTCGCACATTAATCTGGAGAGAACCGGGTGGCCGATACAACCATAGGAACATCATGGAACGGGACCAGTGTGGTGGTGGAGACGTCATGGTGTGCGGCGACATCATGTTGAATGGCCGTACGGTCCTGCACATCTTCATGCGTGGTCGGAGGAACATTATTAATGCTCAAGGATGAGGTACTGAGACCACATGTTCGACGCTTCAGAGGTGCGGTTGGTCCAGACTTCCTCTTAATGTACGATAATGCCCGACCGCACCGCGCTGCTCTGGTGGATGAATTTATGGCTGGGGAAGACATTCATCGGATGGACTGGCCAACGAGGTTTGCGGATCTGAATCCTATAGATTATAGAACATGCCTGAGATGCATTGGGTAGGCGAATTGCATCCCGTCAGCCTGCACCAAGGACCCTCCAAGACCTTTGCATTGCCCTTTCGGATGAATGGAATCGACTGCCACAAGAGCTCTTGGACCATCTGATAGAGAGCATGCCACGCCGCTGTGAAGCATGCGTGGCCGTTAGGGGTAACCATACACCCTATTAACAACCGATTCTGTTGTGGAAGGCACTGCCAAATTTTGTTAGTTGTTGTCAAAGTGTACCTTAGCTATCAGAACCTTTCTGACACTGTTCATTTTTTTTTTTTTTTAGGGTAAGTTGTGTGACATATGTTGTGTGACTCAGCTTCCCTTTGTCCAGCAATCCGTCTGAGATTGCTATCATGCGGTATGGCCTCGTTTAGTGATTATGTTTAACTGTTGGACACTAGTGTTTTATACTCACCGTGATTAAAAACATGCCAAGGGCAACCTGGCTGAAGCGGTAAAAGCGTGATCGTTTCTATGGTTCCTACGATGGATATTTTCCTCGTTGGAAAGGAAGGAAGGAACCTTCAACTTCCGGAAAGCCACACGAGCGTAAATTAAGAATGTTTAGCAGGTTAATTAATTCCAGGGACAACAGCCGAGCTCACAGCCCTTAATTTTAATTCCTCCAATGGCCTTTTTGTCCTGTTTGAGTTGTCTTGACAGACCAAGAATGTTAAAGATGTGTGTGTGCCACGGTTTTTTTATAGATTAGATTTCAACGTGTAGATAGTCTTGTCTAGGCCGCAATATAGCCATGTTAAATATTTGCATAAATGTTAGAGGTACATCCTTTTTGAACACTCATTTTCCCCTTACCCAAAAATAGGGACTCAACGTAAAGAATGCTCGGATCTTAAAGTGACTCGTAATATCGTGAGCAGAGTCAGTGGTCTGAAACAGTGAATCATGACCTTACATTTCGAAACTACTTTACGCATTGCCCGAAATTTAAACCGCGGGAACACCAATGAAAACACAGTGACAATGTCGCTCGACTGTCACGCCTTAGCACCCCTCGTACCTCGAACAGTAAAAATCCACATCCTGTTTCTAGTAATTTGACCATGTTAGGAATGGAATGAATGAAGCCCCATCTAGCAGCGAGGATATGAACAGTGCCGGTTGCGAAAGTCTGTCGCACTCCTCCGGGGCAATGATAATGACTGACAGAGGAAACGAAATGATAGTGGAGAGTGTTGCTGGTACGAAAGATGACAGGAAAACAGGAATACCCGGAGAAAATTCTGTCCCGCCTTCGCTTTGTCCAGCACAAATCTCACATGTAGTGACCGGGATTTGACCACGGAACACAGAGGTTTGAGCAATATGGGTACAATATATCGTTATTTACTTCCCTTTCCTGCAATTGCCGTCAAAATATTTCAGGACCTTTAATTAAAGCAGCTGAGTCAATTAAATAGGCGCCTCAGATGCTAAAGGTAGAAAGTTTGAGTCCTAACGTAATTTGTTGATGGTGCTCCAGATTCGTTCAATCTCTCACCGGATCATTTTATATCCAAATTCTAATGCTCCTGAGAGCAAACTCAGCAGAAATGAGTACATGAGGTCCTCGGACTGGTCATTTTGGTGGTGGTTATTATTGTTTTAGAGGAAGTACAATTCGGGATATTTCCTCTCTTAACACTAATCAGAAGGGAAGAAGGAGGAGGTCTGAAACAGTGAAGAGGAAGGTACAGGTAAATGAAAGAGAGGGGCTACTCGATGGGAACAAGCATTATCAGCCATTAGTGTAAAGTCGTCACCTTGCTGGGAGCAAATCCTATAACTGCAGGCCAGTCATGTAGCCCTGTACAAGAATTACAGGCGTAGGTCGAACAAACATGATCCCACTTCAAAATTTGACTGAATGCCTTGTTGCTGATTGTGCTCCAGGCTCGTTCCATCTCTTACATGATCAGATCATCTCCAGGCTTCAATGCTCCTCAGAGCAAACTTATCAGAAATAAGCGTACGTTTTTGCTGTCGTGATGCCACGGGCTATATGTTGTTGTTGTCGTCCACCTCATACGAGCTGCCGTATGGAACAGTTACAGAGGATATTTTGGCGTCGGCCTTCCTGATATCAGTCCACCGCTATGCAGTCGATTCCTGACTGATCTGATGGGCCGCCGAAATTCTCGCGGAATAAGGTGACGGTGGCAACGGGTCTAGAAAATGATAAAGACAACAAATACCGATCTCCCTTCCTCGTTAGGAATGATTTACTTCCCGCTGAATAATTCCAAGTTCTGGAGACATCCAACACGTCGCATCTACCTGTCGCATCCTTCTTGCAGCAATGTCACAATTTGAATGCGATCAGTAGGAGGAAGGGGTACCTTGGCATGCTTACCTGAATCCTGTAAACCATTCTTACAAGTGATAGTGTTAAAGCGAGCGACTCGACAAGCACCACGTCTCGGGCAAATATCGAACCTGATCTGGGTTTACCGTCACTACGTGTCTCGGACACTGACCTGCAGTGCATACTGTAGACATGTTAGAGTTATCGTAACATGCCCTGTGAAATCGTAAATGTTAAAAATTCAGCTTTCTATAATAGTATTACTAATTTTGAATTTTTAATGAGCCAGCGACCATTTAAGAAGCATCTGAAGCAATGATGCATGAACTATACTGACATTGTACCAATTAATTTTATACAGTTTCGACTTCGAGAATTGAAATAGCGAACTAGTTGTCTTTAATACAACTCAAGCAAAGTCTAATGCCATGATTTAGGAAATCTTGCTCCCTCAAAAAACTTGTTAAATATTTTGACTATACTTGTTTGTATAGAGCTGTTCTTGCCTGCTTCCTTCCAGAATTCATTGTTTGTGCCTGAAATTGCTACTACTTTCCCCTTCCGCCGTTTATCTTATAATTCCTTTACTTCTTCAACTGATCCTTATGTAAATTTAACAAGATTTTTTAAGGAGTAAGATTCCCTAAATCATGGCAAAAATGAATCACCTGTACTGTATATAAGAAACACGACGAAAGATAGAACCCATTTTCTGAAATTCCATATGAAATGGCAATCAACAGTTTAGATTTGACAGTGGCGTATGCTGGTATCAAGACGTGGGCTACCACTAGACTTAGGCTACCCCTTTTCGATAGTTGGTTTAGGGCACATCAAGCCTTAAGCATTTTGAGCTGCATCCAACAGCCAACGGAGCTGCCCGCTGTGTTATCAAGGCTGCTTCACAAGCTACTGCCCTGGCCTCTGCCACCGTCAATACTCAACACCTGATCAATCGAGTTGGCAGCCTAAGGTTTAGCAAATTGAAGTCCAGCTTTGAGGCTAAATGGAAAGAATGCTTGTCTTTGGTCCGACGGCCTCGGTTCAATTTTCGGAATCAACCCCCTTATAGCGTTAATTCCCCTGACTTGGGAACTGGGTGTTTATGACGTCTTCGCCATTCATTTTACCCTTATTAGGTCACCACCAAGCCTATGTAGATGCCATGCACCATTATTATTATTATTATTATTATTATTATTATTATTATTATTATTATTAACATCATAATCGTTAAATAACAATGTTGAATTTTACAGCGGTCGTACCCATCGTTCAATGGTTGTCTTCCTCGGAAGATCAGTGGTGGTGTCCGACCCATGATCACGGGTTCAATTCCAACCAACAAAAGAGAACACTAAACCTAAAATATTGCGTTTCATTTTAGCAGATCTACCAATAAAAAGAAAACTATATTAATCCTATAACAGCAGCCCTGCAGTGTCTTCCTACAAGGATGCAGAAGTAAACGGAAGTGAAATAGCAGCACTCCCTTATCTATATATTCAAGGCAGAAGGATGAGGTGAGGAGGTATATACACTGACTGCCAGAGCAAATGCAACACCAAGAAGGAGTGGTCAGAACTGTATGCCAATTGCAGGGTAGACTGACGTCACTGAGGTATGCTCATGATGTGAAATGCGCCGCTGTGCTGCGCACGTAGCGAACGATAAATGGGACACGGCGTTGGCGAATGGCCCACTTCGTACCGTGATTTCTCAGCCGACAGTCATTGTAGAACGTGTTGTCGTGTGCCACAGGACACGTGTATAGCTAAGAATGCCAGGCCGCCGTCAACGGAGGCATTTCCAGCAGACAGACGACTTTACGAGGGGTATGGTGATCGGGCTGAGAAGGGCAGGTTGGTAGCTTCGTCAAATCGCAGCCGATACCCATAGGGATGTGTCCACGGTGCAGCGCCTGTGGCGAAGATGGTTGGCGCAGGGACATGTGGCACGTGCGAGGGGTCCAGGCGCAGCCCGAGTGACGTCAGCACGCGAGGATCGGTGCATCCGCCGCCAAGCGGTGGCAGCCCCGCACGCCACGTCAACCGCCATTCTTCAGCATGTGCAAGACACCATGGCTGTTCCAATATCGACCAGAACAATTTCCCGTCGATTGGTTGAAGGAGGCCTGCACTCCCGGCGTCCGCTCAGAAGACTACCATTGACTCCACAGCATAGACGTGCACGCCTGGCATGGTGCCGGGCTAGAGCGACTTGGATGAGGGAATGGCGGAACGTCGTGTTCTCCGATGAGTCACGCTTCTGTTCTGTCAGTGATAGTCACCGCAGACGAGTGTGGCGTCGGCCTGGAGAAAGGTCAAATCCGGCAGTAACTGTGGAGCGCCCTACCGCTAGACAACGCGGCATCATGGTTTGTGGCGCTATTGCGTATGATTCCACGTCACCTCTCGTGCGTATTCAAGGCACGTTAAATGCCCACCGCTACGTGCAGCATGTGCTGCGGCCGGTGGCACTCCCGTACCTTCAGGGGCTGCCCAATGCTCTGTTTCAGCAGGATAATGCCCGCCCACACACTGCTCGCATCTCCCAACAGGCTCTACGAGGTGTACAGATGCTTCCGTCGCCAGCGTACTCTCCGGATCTCTCACCAATCGAACACGTGTGGGATCTCATTGGACGCCGTTTGCAAACTCTGCCCCAGCCTCGTACGGACGACCAACTGTGGCAAATGGTTGACAGAGAATGGAGAACCATCCCTCAGGACACCATCCGCACTCTTATTGACTCTGTACCTCGACGTGTTTCTGCGTGCATCGCCGCTCGCGGTGGTCCTACATCGTACTGAGTCGATGCCGTGCGCATTGTGTAACCTGCATATCGGTTTGAAATAAACATCAATTATTCGTCCGTGCCGTCGCTGTTTTTTCCCCAACTTTCATCCCTTTCGAGCCACTCCTCCTTGGTGCTGCATTTGCTCTGTCAGTCAGTGTACGATGAGTAACGCATGGTGATAGTTAGCAGTGGCGATCTGACGGACCGAAGCCTAGCACAGCTATCCTCCGCCGGTCCCCGCGCCTGTGGGCAGACAGCAGCAAGCCGCGTGAGGCGAGTCGATGGGAAGGGACGAGAGTCCGGGCTGCAATATCAGTCTCCGAAGCCTTGTTCTCAGAAATACGTGCGACGTGTTTCTCATAGCTTTCAAGTTTTGCAAATGGAACAATGTGTCAGATGCTTACAATATAATGTGCTTTAGAGTTCCATCGCTCGCATTTGAGGTTTGGGCTTCACTGATAGCCTTGGTAGCCCCTCAGTATACGCCACTGAGGTTTGATATTGTGAGGATCCACATCATGTTGAACCATGTTAACTTGTTCAAGAAATAATCGCACAGCAGGAATTTCCACGAATTTTGACACTAACAGCTTGTTATTTCAATCCTCTAGAGCAACCGTTGGAAGGTGTGCAACAAACACCACGCTTTGAAAGAAACAACGTTAGAAGGGGTACAATAATTGTTAAAATGTTTTGTTGTCTATGCAAAGTTCTGAACTGCAGTGTTAGTAATCTAACCACAAGAACATGTTTATAATGGTAATAACTGAAACTATTAATGCCCAAAATTGTACGCAATCTTGATATTATGCACACTGTTATTAAAAACTCAACAAGTAAATTACTACATTCAACCTTTTCCCCTTATGGTTGTTCCCTGTCTATCTGCTTCTTATTTATCGCATCTCTGTGGCTAATTTCCAGAATCACTCATAAATGTATTTACTTGGGAATGTATATACGTTTAGGGTAAATAATATATCTACCACGTATCCACTGCCTAGTATTTAAATGACATATCGTTGAGTTCCAAGACAATATAATTTATAATATGTCCTGAAAATTTGCTCAAATACCTTAGATGTCTTAGGTGGGAGCTCTTACTCCTTCATTTATTAGGTTGTGATTTGTTAATTTATTTCATGAATAACTGTCACAGTTATTCATAAAACCCTGGAACCCATATTCTGTGTTTTGATACCTCACTTTGTATATCCTGAGATTGGTTGAGCCATAAACTCATTCCTGTTTTGGTGAAATATTTAACTTGTCATTCTGTTATTGTATTTTCTAATAAGGCGATATTACCAGTAACGTATGCTCCTTCTGTGTATTGTCCTCCATTGTAATTCCTTACAAATAAAAAAGTACGAAGGTTGGAAATTTAATAATGGCAAGTATTTAATTAGAACAGATATTACTGTATTACTGTCCTTCAGCGTAGTCACAGAATTACGTACAACCCCTTGCCAGCGATGTGGAAGTCGTAGGATACCTTTAGAAGCACCTGTTGTGTTGATAGTTCGAATGGAGTGGTCTAGTGCTTGACGACTCTCTGGAACAGTTCTGAAGCGAATGTAATTGAATGTGCCATAGGTTGTACAGCACGACAGTGTCATCATGGTCTTCAAGTGTCTTGCGGGGAATCTGCATTGCCTTACTGAACATGGCATGGTGGGTAAAAGCCTTCGCCGATTTTTCTCATGCCCAGGCGTTCCTTCAGACTGTGAAGCATAGTCGTATGCGTTAATCGGATATCTAGGGCCAGCTCACGAGTCGTATGGCGTCCATCAGTGTCCAATAACGCAGCATGAGCATACACTTCTTCTTGACTGACACTAGGACGAACTGACTGCCGCATGTCTACGACATTATGGCGTCCTCGTTTAAGGCTTTTACCCACCATTAAACTGTTCAGTAAGGCAATACGGATACCCCGAAAGCCTCATGAAGACCTTGATTGAAACTGTCGTGCCTAATACCCGTGGCACATTTAATTGCATTCGCTTCAGAACTGTTCCAGAGATTCATCAGGCAGCAGACCGCTCTATTCCAACTACCAATACAACATCGCTGGAAACAGTTTTCACACAATGCTGGTGAATATTTTTAAGGACAGTAAAACTTGGTAACATGCATCGATTTTGTATCCACTGTAATTAAATAGTTGTCATTATTATAGTTCCAGGCATCGTATAAGCGTGAGAACTCAGCAGGGAGCAATTGATTTCTTTCTTTTTTCTACTATAAACGAATTGTCATCTTCTCAAACTTGTTAAAACATCCAGTAATCGACATCCTTCACTTTTTTCTCTATTGTCTATGCATGTTCTTATCTTAAGTGCGCGTTAGAGTATATCCGTAAATTTCACGTATAATTTATCGTTAAAGAATTCCATTCATGGATTTTTTCAGATATTGATATCGTATATTTGAAAGCGCTAAAATATTATCAAAATAGTATTTTGTATAATATTTGTATCTAATCGCATACAAAATTCTTTGAATTCTTAATTTCAAGATAGCATGCTGTTAGTGACACGGACCCATTGTGGAACTCACTGTCTCTGTATACATTTCTGTAGAAATTTGGCGTATTTTGCTGAAGGAAAGTTATGTACTGTTGTGCTCTTAAAACCGCTTAAGTAGACAGGAAATTTTTAGTAGATCTAGGAACGTGTTGTTCCAGCCAGCGTCGGGGAGTTGCTGCATATAACTTGGTTGGCCACGCGTATTCTTGGGGAATTAACACACATGTAGCGATGTTATTGCTTGAGAATACACGTAGCTGAAAAGTTGATACGACGCTAGAATTGGATGGAAGAGTTCTTCAGATGCTGCAAGGAAAACAAGATTACATGAGTTTCTCGGCGTACGCCAAGTCTCAATTAATATAGTCTCTGAGCCAGGGACTCGAACTGGCGTGCTACAGGTAAGAAAGTGATGTAGCAGCTTAGAAGAAAATGTTTGGAAGTGACTCACTATGTGCATGCTACACGATATATACCACAATTATATTATTCTACTTTGAATTTTACTACGGGCCACCGATACTACAAACATGAAAGCATATGTAGACTTAGGAATAAATTATATGTACCTTAATAAGAACAGAATTTATAAAATTAAATTAAAGCACCGTCATTCATATCGTTTACTTAATTTGAATTTAGGTCACAATTTGCAAAATGTGTAACAAACCTAATTTACAAAAATGTCTTAACTTTTGAAAAGAAAGTTCAAATCACACAAATACTGGCCAAGGTTAACATGAAGATTGCAAGGTTGGTGTTTTCTTAAAATGGAAAATTCGATATAAATACATACTTCTAAACTATAGCTCATAATTTCGAAATTTTCTTGTAATTCAGATGCCTCTCGTTTCAGTCAGGAGCCTATGCAGATCTGAGATATAAAATCCTCATTTTACCAAGATTATCTGGGCATAATTGATTAGAATTTGAGGACATAAAAGTACAAAACAACAGTACAATGTCATATAGAACAAATAAAATAATATTAGAGATAATAATAGTTGGAGGTTGATGTCTGACTTTCTAGTTTGCCTAGGATGGTACAATTAAGCAAAATATACGCGTAATTACACGTATTTATACTATGTAAAAAATGTCTCAAAATCATTACCCTGTACATTCCAGCCAGTTGTCTCTGCAGATCTGTAATATGGAACTGATATCATGTTCTCAAGGTAGTTGGTTCATTTCCTGCCAAACTGATAGGAAGTTTTCCATATCGTCCGGAACGTTATCCAAAAATAATCCGGATTTTATCACTCATAGGTAAAATTAGTCCAAAATTCTGCGCACTCAAAATGTATCAGTTTTTCTGCTTTATGATAGTAGACATGAAACTCTTGAATTAGTTACTTATTCTCTTAAAATGGTGAACGCCCGTATAATTTAAAAGTAATTCACAACAGAAACGTTACTGAAATAAACCTAGATATCTTCAACGTTAATATTGTTTCATTTTCTCTTTACACTTCCAAACATTTTTGCTTACTATAGTTGAACAGAGTGGTCCCGAAACCCCCTTCCTCGTAGGCACTCTGGCTCATAGACTTATTTTTTTCTAATTTAGCCATGTCCTTTATTTTGCTGCACTGCATGCATTTAAAATTTAATGCATTATCAGATGGATGGATTAAAATCAGAGTGATCTATGATATACCAACCACAAAAAAATCTTAGTAGAAGTTACCTTCATGGAGAAAATTAGTGTTCAAACTGTAATAGAACTACCGTGCACAATGAGGTAAAGTTTATAGCATGACAGAACACTACCGACTGTTTGAAACAAATATTCTTACTTTTCTTCTTATTATTATTCTTCTTCTAATTCCTATTCTTCTTCTTCTCATTCCTATTATTCTTCTTCTCATTCCTATTCTTCTTCCTATTCTTGTTCTTTTGTTGTTGTTTGAGTCATTAGTCCATAGACTGGTTTAATGCAGCTCTCCATGCCACCCTATCCTATGTTAACCTTTTCATTTCGACATTAACTATTGCGCCCTACATCTGCTCTAATCTGCTTGTCATATTCATACCTTGTTCTACCCGTACCGTTATTACCACCTACACTTCCTTCAAAAACCAACTGAACAAGTCCTGGGTGTCTTAGGATGTGTCCTATCATTCTATCTCTTCTTCTCGTCAAATTTAGCCAAATCGATCTCCTCTCACCGAGTCGATTCAGTATCTCTTGATTCGTGATTCGATCTATCCATCTCACCTTCAGCATTCTTCTGTAACACCACATTTCAAAAGCTTCTATTCTCTTTCTTTCCGAGCTAGTTATCGTCCATGTTTCATTTCCATACAATGCCGCACTCCAGATGAATGTCTTCAGAAATATCTTTCTAATTCCTATATCACGGTTTGAAGTGACCAAATTTCTTTTCTTAAGAAAGCTCTTCCTTGCTTTGCTAGCCTGCATTTCATGTCCTCCTTACTTCTGCCATCGTTAGTTATTTTACTACCCAAGTAACAATATACATCTACTTCCTTTAAGACTTCATTTCCTAATCTAATATTTCCTGCATCACCTGCCTTCGTTCGACTGCACTCCATTACTTTTGTTTTGGACTTATTTAGTTTCATTTTGTACTCCTTACTCAAGACTTCGTCCATACCCTTCAGCAGCTTCTAGAGATCTTCTGCAGTCTCAGATTAAATAACAAAATCATCGGCAAATCTCAAGGTCTTGATTTCCTCTCCTTGGATTGCTATTCACTTTCCAAATTCCTCTTTGATTTCCTTCACTGCCTGTTCTACATAAACATTGAAAAGGAAGGGGGGGGCAAACTGCAGCCTTGCCTCACTCCTTTCTGGATTACTGCTTCTTTTTCTAAGCCCTCGATACTTATCACTGCTCATTATTATTATTATTATTATTATTATTATTATTATTATTATTATTATTATTATTATTATTATTATTATTATTATTATTAATGTGCCATAATCTAGCAAAGTTTTACGATCAGCTTGTTCATCTTGAATTTGGATGCAAGGATGCGGAACAGGGACATTATGCTCAACCTGTACCAGTCCGGTAGATTCTTAAGGAACAGAGTTCGTCCTCTGTAATGTTTCCTGCGTCCTTCTATCCTTCCTTGTATGGAAATCTGCTTGAGTTTGTACATATAATTTCGCATAACACGGCCAAAATACTGCAGCTTCCATTTTTTTGATGACCAGTTTGACTTGGGTCTTCTTTTTCAGTCGATCCAACACCTCGGAGTATCGGAGTATGTACGTGAAATAAATTGTCTCTTGTCCTTTTTGTGTTCTCAACCATTTTAATTGCACTAGGAAAAATTAATAATACAGTGGTTTTCCGTTGCCTTCCGCATTACAATATTAAACAGCTACTCAGCTCCGCATGCGACTACATAATCTTGAACCCTTTCAGCGCGTGAATTCCCCTCCGACATCAAGCCAGTTCTGTCGAAGCTGCAGCCCTCCAACAAGGTAGTTTCCAGTCTTATTTCCTCCACTGAGGGCCATTAACATCCCTAAGGGCAGCTCATCTCGAAGTTGCCCCCTTCCCCCCCCCCAATTTCTGTCAGGTTAATTAACCAGCGCTGATATTCGATGTGGAGTAGCTAGCTGCATGATCTACTACGTTACCATGACAGGGAACCTTGTCACGCATCTATTCATAAAATAATTACCTACTATTTACTAAGAAAAAAGTCAGTTTTTGTTTTTCATACACTATTGAAATGAAATGTCGTATGGCTTTTAGTGCCGGGATATCCCAGGACGGGTTCGGCTCGCCAGGTGCAGGTCTTTCTATTTGACTCCCATAGGCGACCTGCGCCTCGTGATGAGGATGAAATGATGATGACAACTCATACGCCCAGCCTCCGGGCCATTGGAATCAACCAATTAAGGTTAAAATCCCCGACCCGGCCGGGAATCGAACCCGGGACCCTCTCAACCGAAGGCCAGTACGCTGACCGTTCAGCCAACGAGTCGGACTTCATACACTATTGATTATCATAAATGACTTTTAAAACAGCAGTAAAGGGCGAATCAAATAGTCTAAAATGTTATTGACTCATACTTTGACTGAATATGTATTCTAGACGAAAATATTAGGTACCTCGTCAATAATTTAATTTTGACATTCATTTTTCTACTCTAGTATTATTTTCTTTCCAGTTTTTAGCACAATCATTATTTGTATTTCATTTCTCTATACATTTGTACCTTTCTCGAATAGTATGATATATCTTCGTTTCCTTTATTCCAACGATAAGTCAGTATAATGCATTGTAGCTTACAAAGCAAATGTTATGTTTAATCCATTGGTATTGTACCCAATAAGTAGATTTAAATCAATGTCTTCAATAGTTTCAAAGCATACTTGTAACTTCAACAATCGTAGGAATGTACGAAGTCATAAACAAGAAATAGAAACCAGAACAGTTAAGGTATATTAAATGCTAGATTAAAATCGCCAAAATGATGAGCAGAGCCCGGATTTTAAGCCTTAATAGGTTAGAATGCAAAGTTTCTGAAGAGAGCAGCAGGTATAGTGTACCTTCTCAACGATTATGCTATGGAGTTTGCATAAACATTGGGGGTACGGCCCATCAGAACTCCTATAATTTATGTTACTCTTGCTGCATTATGGAAGAGTGGGTGGCCGACACTTCCTATTAACCAAATTTAGTTTGCAATCTAACCTGTTAAGGCATGAAAATCCCGGCTTTGATGATGAGCAATGAAGATTATTCCTAAGTAATGACGAAGTAACATTTAGTAACATTTACTTAGCATATCAAACGTTGTATTTAAATTAATCGATACTAAAATAATTCAATCATCATTGAAAGATTCCTGATTATATAAAAGACGAAGAAAATTTTGAAGAATGTAATCAGAACCTTCACACTTATTTCTTTTGAATATCTCAAATATGATTCGTACATTTATCATCAAAACTTCTTTTTCTTATATAATGAGACAAAATATTAATTACATAGCCTATTGCATATTTGATTTCTCTGAACATGTAAAACACCAATCAATTCATATTCAGCATTAATAATTAAAATAAAACAGTCGTATGTATATACATTATGCTATAAGAAGAAATGTAATTTGTAATAATCTACAAATCACCTGAAAATCTCAACTTATTTGAGGGAATGTATCCGTACTGATGTTACAAATTTTTAGGGATGATGGAGGATGGAAAATCCGCTCCTCATCGTCGCTTAATAAACCTCCTATCATAGATCACTCTGAATAGTAAATTATAATTAGTGGAAAAATACAGAGACAAATTTAACATCCATGGCATGATTTGGTGGGTCGGCGTCTTAATAAAGCATCCTGAACGACTGCAATTTGGGTTTCGTTAGATTTCGGTGGTTTAAACCTCAGGTCTCGAACGATGGGATTAATAAAACTACCAGCATTGCTTCTCTTGAAGCGGGGAGAAATCTTGGTGGTTAACATTAGGGATAATTTCATCGATAGTTAAGAGTCCCTGTTTCGGTTTGGGACCTTGGGTTTAAGTAAGTTGTGTATGGTGTCTTTCTCTCGGTATTATCCGTTATTTTCTCTAACTATCCATCATGCATGCGTTCTGGAGGCTTTATATGAATGTGTACGCATATTATTTTTCTTTCTACGGATACTAAATAAAGCCTCATACAGTAGATTTCTTTTGTAGATATTAGCGCATGTTCACTGACACATTTGTTCTCGTAGAATAGAACAACTCATACGTAAGGACCACACAATTTTCCCAAAGAAACATTTCACAGAAGATCTGGTGTGAGATTCATAGAACTTGTTTCCTCGATCTCATCATTGAAGGATGGTTTAATTATGAAGATATATAACATGTCATACGTTGGGCATAAATTACCATTTTAACTGCAAATTATACAAGAAATTACAATACACATTTACTAAATAAATACTACCCTCAGTAGCTTCCATTATTATCTTAGTTGGATCAACTACTTAAAAATTAATGAGCCGATTTTCTTTAAGTTGCTCGTGTGACAGTACGTAAATTTAATCATTAACCAGGGTGAGTTCATTTAGAACAGGTGTTTCCAACTAGCAGCCCGCGGGTCGCATGTGTCCCACGAGAAAAATTTAGGAAATAATGTGAATAAGTTACAGAAGTCCTCCTCTGTCGTGTAGTGGTTAGCGTGATCAGCCGCCACCCCCAGAGGCCCGGGTTCGATTTCCGGCTCTGCCACGAAATTTGAAAAGTAGTACGAGGGCTGGAACAGGATCCACTCAGTCTCGGGAGGTCAGCTGAGTAGAGAAGAGTTCGATTTCCACCTCAACCATCATCGAAGTGTTTTTCCGTGGTTTCCCACTTCTCCTCCAGGAAAATACCGGGATGGTACCTAAAGGCCACGGCCGCTTCCTTCCCTCTTCCTTGTCTATCCCTTCAAATCTTCCTATCCGCCACAAGGCCTCTGCTCAGCATAGCAGGAGAGGCCGCTTGGGCGAGGTACTGGTCTTTCTCCCCTGTTTCATCTCCTGACCGAATGTCGCACACTCCAGGACACTGCCCTTGAGGCGGTAGATGTGGGATCTCTCGCTGAGTCCGAGGGAAAACCAACCCTGGAGGGTAAACAGATTAAGAAAGGAAAGAAGGAAGAAGATAAGTTACAAAAAATATTTCATAGCTTGTTTAAAAGTGTATTGATTTTATACCCCTTACAGGCTCAAGTAAAAATTAATTCATTTAATATTATTTCCTCTTAATCTGATAGGAATTTTGCCGCCTGCCGAAGCCTGTCGCACTCCTCTGGGGCAATGATTAATGACTGACAGATAAAACGAAATTATATTGGACAGTATTAATCGAATGCATGGTAACAGGGAAAAGCGGAGTACCCGGAGAAAATCTTGTCACACCTCCACTTTGTCTAGCACAAATCTTATATGGAGTGCCCGAGATTTGAATCACGGAACCCAGCGGTGAGAGGCCGGAGCGCTGTCACCTAAGCCATGGAGGCTCACACGCTAAAGAATTAACTTTGTTTTAAATAGTTGCTTTAAGTCTCACCGACACAGGTAGGTCTTATGGTGACGATAGAGTGGGAAGAAAGTGGCCGTGGCCTCAATTAATGTATAGCCAGAGCATTTGTTTGGATACAAAATGGAAAACTACGGAAAACCACTTTTGAGGGCTGCCGACAGTGGGGAAATTTATTAATCCTTCCATATGAAACTGAAATTAATCTGAACTCTAGGCACGTAGCACCAGCACAACTTCGTTATATTACGATGCCTTGTGTGATGTTTCTATAAGAAATATTACACCAGTATGAACGCCGGGTAACAGTCGAAATAGTTCGATCGTTAATTTATGCACGTATAATGAACGTATGTTAAGTTTCCAGCCCTTAAAAACGAACGAAATTGATTCAAACGTCAAGTTTTGTAGATACAAGAAAATCAACCACTTTGTAATAATTCAATCTCTTTAATAATATTAAAATACACAGCTCGAAGATTACAGCCTTGAAGGCCTGTGAGCAGTAATACTCGTAACAGTTAATAACAATATGCACCCCCACCTGCATGAACTGTATCCTTTGCAACGTATTATTAAAGTAGATAAATACACGTAGAGCATTCATTAGGATTGGTGCAATTTTTTGATTATAATTTGCTACATTTTATTGTTATTTTTACTTATTTAATTGTATCTATCTTATTTGTTCTTAGAGAATTTGAACTAAACCTTCATTTGCCTTAAATTTATACAGGATGTTTATAAAGTATACTGTCAAACTTTGGGATCGGTTAGATAACATTCTTACAAACAACTTTTTGTTAAGGAATCTATGGGTTGCGACACATCGTTTCAATGCACTAGTATTTTTGTCATTTCTGCTACCAGCCAATTTCTTTACTCCCCGAGATCGATAATATGCATTATCCCATTTGTTTATAACTTGAACTCAGTACCATTTATGAGCAGGTTTGTTTACTTTCATTGTCTGGTACAGTTCTTCCTAGCTTACAGAACTGTGGAATTTGTTAACTACGATAAATGCAAAAAGTTACACACGGAATGACTTGATGGCGATTCTTTTTGTGTACACTCATGCACAGAAATGGTGTCCCGATGTAAACAAAGCATGGCGTCCCCTCATCTCATCGCTTAACGCATTGCTGCAGGGAGACCATCCAATACAAGTCTGTTGTAACTGAAATTATCACAGTGGTGGATATATAGCAATACACACACTGTGCCTTCAACACTAGCAGTTCACTCCCTTCCCCTCCTTTTCTGTACCGAAGTGACCCTCAAGAATACTCTTTAATCCCTCCCCTCCTTTTCAGTCCAGGAGTGGGACAGTTTTGATTTTTATGTCGAAACACCTTTTCTGTGCATGTGTTGTCAACGTTGTAATGACATAAAACACTCTTGCACTGAAATTAAGTATCGCAGCCCACGGGTTTCTTAAGAAGTAGTATTAGACAGAAAATTGTATATCCGATTCCAATATTTATTGGCCTAATTTAGGATCACCTTGTATTTCTACTTTAGTCCAAATGTAATCTTGTTTAAGCTGGTTTAAGTACTTCTCGCACTATATTTTTCATTTAGTTTTTATGATAAATTCATTCCTTTTTCATAAAGCCTTTCACTTTGTTCTAAGAATGTTTTAATAATAATATGTCTACTAATAGAAAGTGTTATCAAATTAAGCTGTACAAATTGCACCAGATATCTGAAGACTGATACCGCTGGTGCCATTTTAATAGTTTAAATTCTAAACGATATTGATTTTCAGTTTTGACATTTCTAGCCTAATCCTATTTTAATACTGCCTGGATGTACAACTATATGACCGTAAAAATAATAATCGTGTGTCACAGCCGGTGATTTTAAAGAGCTGTTTGTGTGAATAATCCCGATAGTAAATATAGAAGAAATATTTAGGGCTTGTAAACTATCGTCCATTGGTGTTCCTAGCAACCAATGTTTCACCGAAGACAGCAACCGGTATTTTCTAGGTCCGTTCTCTTTGACAGTAAGTAGTGGAATGACTGACTTTCGGAATGATTACTAACCTGCGGACTGAGCGTACTTTTGAAAATATCGAGCACAGATCTCGATAAAACGTTGTGAGCTAGAAACCCAATTGGATTACTACTTAAAAGTCCGGAAAATTTCTTCTATAATCATCATGACACCGGCAATGACCCCTTAAGCTGTTAAGATTCACTGTAGGTCTGTAAGGAAGAAGTATTTTATTAGTATTGCTTAATTAAATTAAAAAACTTGGGGTTTTCCGTCGGTCAACAGTAGATAAAAGTTCTGAAGTAATTAATGTAGGCCTGGTGATCTAATTGAACAATAGTAAGAACGCTCCTTATATTGAACTATTTGTTTTCTTGACGTTTGTGTTATTAATTCACAAGCAACTGCAATGAATGATTCAAACTGGCGTGGGAGATGAAATATAGAGCAAAGAATGGAAAAATATGAAAATATGAAAATAAAGATGATTATGATTGCCCAGAAATCATTGGTCCTGAGGATGTGCAAAACGCATATTAGAGAATATACACAAGAACTCCAGATTTCATCTTTACCTTTCATTACTGAGGCAAATTATTTTATTTATGGCTTAATTTCTCTCTTACAAGCGCTTCTACTATCGTTAAACTGAGTTACCGGCCCATATTAACTCACTAAATCCAAGAATTCGAAGACAGTCCACTAATGCTATTTTTTAGAAACTTTTGAATTTCCTAATTTCTAAATCCCTTATCGAATAATATAAAATGATTTTTTGATGCTAGTTGTGACAATACATAGGTGCGATTATACACTCATGCTCATAAATTAAGGATAATTGCATATTGTGGTGCCACACAACGTGGCACTATACGAAACTTGCGCTAATAGCATAGGCACATAGTGAACACAAACGAAACATATCTGTAAGTCTACGGTATTGGTGATAAGTTGGGAAAACCGTAGCAAAATGCATGTGCTTAAAAATGCCACTGTTTCCTGCGCATGTACCCCGACATCAATATGAGATATGATCACCATGCACACGTACACAGGCCGCACAACGGGTTGGCATACTCTGGATCAGGTGGTCGAGCAGCTGCTGGGGTATAGCCTCCCATTCTTGCACGAGTGCCTGTCGGAGCTCCTGAAGTGTCCTAGGCTTTTGAAGACGTGCAGCGATACGTCGACCGAGAGCATCCCAGTGCTCGATGGGGTTTAGGTCTGGAGAACAGGCAGGCCACTCCATTCGCCGGATATCTTCTGTTTCAGGGTACTCCTTCACGATGGCAGCTCCGTGCGGCCGTGCGTTATCATCCATCAGGGAGGAAGGTGGGACCCACTGCACCCCTGAAAAAGCGGACATACTGGTGCAAAATGACGTCCCGAGACACCTGACCTGTTACAGTTCCTCTGTCAAAGACATGCAGGGGTGTACGTGCACCAATCACAATCCCACCCCACACCCTCAAACCAGTACCTCAATACAGGTACCTTTCAAGGACATTACGGGGTTGGTATCAGGTTCCTGGTTCACGCTAGATGGGAACCCGGCGAGAATCACTGTTCAGACTATACCTGGACTCGTCCGTGAACATAACCTGGGACCACTGTTCCAATGACCATGTACTGTGTTCTTGACACCAGGCTTTAGGGGCTCTCCTGTGAACAGTGGTCAGTGGAATGCACCTTGCAGGTCTCCGGGCGAATAAACCATGTCTGCTCAGTCGTCTGTGGATTGTGTGTCTGGAGACAAGTGTTCCAGTGACTGTGGCAAAGTCCCGAGCAAGGCTACCTGCAGTACTCCGTGGCCGCCTGCGGGCACTGATGGTGAGATATCGGTCTTCTTGTGGTATTGTACACTGCGGACGTCCCGTACTGTAGCGCCTGGACACGTTTCCTGTCTGCTGGAATCGTTGCCATAATCTTGAGATCACACTTTGTGGAACACGGAGGGCCCGTGATACGACCTGCTGTGTTTGACCAGCCTTCAGTCGCCCTATTATTCTACCCCTCATAACGTCATCAATATGTGTTCGTTGAGCCATTTTCATCACGCAGTCATCATTAGCACGTCTGGAAACATCTGCACACTTACTCGCTGCACCGTACTCTGACATGCACCAACACACCTCTGTGTATTTGGACTGCTGCCAGAGCCACCGTGCGACAACCGTAAGTCAAATGCATCACATGGTCATACCCCGAGGTGATTTAAAACCCCAAACCGCCCACCATAGCGTTGTTTCACCATGTATCAGCATTATCCTTAATTTATGAGCATGAGTGTAGAAAATAAACAGAGCATTTGAAACTTAGTCAATACAAACTCGCCTAGAAGCTGATCCCTTAATATCCATTTACAGATTTCATATTCCATCAGAACAAATCCAGTTTCTTCCTGATATCAATTTTTTAAATATTATAAATGGAACGAACCAAAACAAATTAATGTGTGCCCTGTGGTGATAAATTAGGCCTCAAAATAAATGTTCCCTTATTAATATAAATTAGTAAACACAGAGCGAGTCTCTTCTCTGTGGGCTACTAAGACAGCTATTTCGCATCCAGACCTGAATCTGATGAGGCTAGAACAGTTGTCTTTCCTTTGTAACACTCACAACATTCGTAATTTAAGTGTAACTGTGAATAGCGGGTGTGTACAAGGCTTTTTCGTACTGCAATTTTCGTGCACACTGTTGGTGAGTGCGCCTCCTGTAACAGGGTCTAAGCAGGTCTGGGTGAGAAAAAACTTGTAGTACATTCATGCTGTGATGAGAAACATGGCAGTCAACGTTCAGTAGACCTGCTTCGTTTGACCGAGGCAATGCAATGCCTTTCACAAACAGTTACTAGTATACAGGAGCATCTACGTATCAAAGTACCACTCCAAGAACCTCAAACTAAGGCACCATAATGCAGTAGTGAAACCATCTGTTTTCCACGCCTCTGAGTGTCTCGTGATGAACAGAAAAGACCCTCTAAGGAAACTAGAACTCAAGGAATGGAAGTTCCTGAGGAGAATACTGGGATCCGTAAGAGGGAGGCACCTACAGAATTCGGGGCACTATACGAACATCAGGATGACATCGTCACGTGTATAAGATAAAGGCGCCTTGTTTTGTATGGGCACTTAACCCGCATGAACCCCTGCAGACTTACCGGTAGGGTCTTCGCTGCGGCAGGTGGATGAAAGGCGTCCAAGAACAAGTGGATCCCCTCGGTCGAGTCAGATCGGGAACAACTGTGGATCCAAATGAGTCCATTCATGACCGCACACGGTTTCGGCAAGCTATCCAGGGGTGGAATGTTTCCAAAATCACTTACTAATTGTAAGAGGAAGAACACAGGTACCAGGAGACTTAAGTGGAAGAAAGAAAGAAAGTTGGCTCACAGCTAGAAAATGAAGTACTGGAAGGAGAGAAAACAAAAGGTCCAAGTGACGAGAAGATACGAGTCTCCATGGTCCCCGGTAGGCCCAAAATACAAAGAAGGGGAACAATAGTAGTGTAGTGTAGTATACTTCTTCGGTTACTATCCTCATTATGACCCCAGTCACTTCCCTGCGTTTTGATATGAAGGAGACTCTCGCTCTGTAGATTTCTACAGGATGGTCGGAAACAACGTGAACCAGGTATATGAGCGTTAGACGTTTGGTCATACTGACAAATAATTTGAAAAAATAAGTCCACAACTCGGGCTGTTGTCATTTGATCAGCTGCTGAAGTTAGCCAATCAAATCGCTTCGCGGATGAATTCAAATGGGATTTGCGAGGCGGTGTTCCTAAATGTGCAAGTCACTCAGAAAGGCTTCAGAGCCAAGAAAACAGCATCAAACACTAACACAATGTGGGTTTCCGCCTGTGTCACCGTAGCGTGTTTGCTACGGCGTTGTCCTGTCCGCTCGGAAGTCCGTGTTCAAATCACTCCCTTGGCAAAGTTCTCTTCCATTGATGGATGCTCTAAAGCCGATATCAAGCCATGTGCATATTTAGCAACACCGTCTTGCAATGCCAATTTGAATTCGCCAGCGAAGCAATCTGATTGGCTAACTTCAGCAGCTGATAAAAATGACAACAGTGCGAGATAACGAATTATTTTTGTTCAAATTATTTATCAGTATGAGCAACCCTCTAACGCTAATATACCCGGTTCGCGTTGTTTCCGACAAACCTGTATATTATGTAGTATAATCAGTCCTATGCTATTATCCAATTTCATATTTATAGTTCTATCGATTAAATTAAATACAGAGTAAAGAATGTGGACTACAATGTATTAATTTCCATTTTCTTCGTGTGTTGACAGACTAAAGAGCCCAAGTTATCAATATTAGCTACTAGAAGACCTAGAGCAGGGCCTCTCAGGGTGCATGCACCGGTGCACTGCGCGGCGCAAGGTGCAAAAGACGACTTGGCTAGGTTGACCAGAGTGCATATCGCCCACTCCGCGATTTTGAACAATAGCGCTGTCTCTCTGTTTCCCTATGCATGTCGTGCTCGCTCCGCCTATCTTCCCTTTCCTCACTTGCTTTACAGCGTTCCTCAACCCGAGCAGAGTTGAGCCAAGCTTAGCTGAGTAGCCCCGAGACAAAACGCTGGTCCTAACAGAGCCGAGTCGGACCGATGCACTGTGCACAGAACATCTGCGCCTCGGCTTGCATGCGTGAGATTTTGGGCGCTTGAGAGGCTCTGACCTAGACTGAACAATAATTTAATTTAAATGACTAAAATCAGGGAGTTCCTCGTGAAAATTCAGTTTTGATGCTTCATGATCCACGATTGAGGACATCATTTGCAGAGACCTTCAATACCTCGGACACTTTGAATGGGATACGTGACTGAGCACATTCAGGTGCTCACCATCGACTTCCATTCAATTGTCTGGCATTCTCCTTGGCCACGCCAGAACTACTCGTCCAAAGAACCGACACCAAGATTATTAGAATGATATCTATTTCGAACATGTGTGAGAGAATGTTTTGATAATTCAGCAAAAGTCTGTTATTGAATGGATCCAACTGATCTTATAACTGATTGTACCTGTGAACCTCATTGACTTATTTCCAGAAACTTTTATCTCAAAAAATCTATTTTAAAAATCCAGACCGTCCCGCGTGTTTTTACTCTCCGAGACCCAAGCAGCAGTACGGGAGGAGCGCGCATAGTTCTTAACCTTGCAAGGAGCGTGCACGTGTTCGACATAGCATCAATGGCCAGTCTGAATCTCAGCTGTTAACATGGTGAGAAAGTTATCACTGCAACACTGTATATTCGTATGTAAAACCATTTTTTAAGTACGAGTCGGCTCAACGGGGTCGGGATGTATTTGATCAGCAATTTCCTGGCGAAGTGCCACCTTCATGAGCACAGATCCACGTAATTGTAAATAAATTTGAAACTGCTGCTTCAGTGCTCAATAAAAATCATGCGCGCACAAGAACAGTTTTAAGATAGGAAAACCCAGATGGCATTGGTGTGAATCTTGAACGGTCACCGAACAAATCACTCACCAAATTAGCACAAGTAGGGGTTTCGATTTTTTCTACACACAGAGCTACAAAGCTGTTACACATCAAACCATACAGGTTTACACTGGCGCATTTTTTAAAACCTGCTGATCCAGCCACAAGAGTGAGATATTTTGAGTGGTATCTTGCATCATTGAGTGATCGTTTATTCGATCCTCAGCTTGTGTTCTGTTCGGATGAGGCCTGGTTTCATCTTAATGGTCGTGTGAAGAGTTAAAACTCTCGTTATTGGTTTGCAGAAAATCCTAACGGTGTTCATGAAGTCCCTCATTATGAAGGATGGCACTTCCAGCGTATTTTATAAGGTAAAAATTCATATAAAATTGTATACACGCTTGAAGCAGGGTGGCCGCGCGCAACGAAAGTTGGGCTGAGGTAGCTGCTGTAGCGCAGAGTGCAAACATCGTGCCCTCGGTCTGGATTTATAAGAGAGACCCTGTATACCGGGTGAATCCGAACGTCGCTGGTTGTTCAGGGACCAATGGCTCAATACAGAGTAATAATGTAATTACGATATATTCGATTTGTTACACCAATCATCCTTGTGAAAATACATTCACAACAGTGAAAGAGGGTGTTTTAAATGTAGAAACACCGGGCGAGTTGGCCGTGCGTGTAGAGGCGCGCGTCTGTGAGCTTGCATCCGGGAGATAGTAGGTTCGAATCCCACTATCGGCAGCCCTGAAAATGGTTTTCCGTGGTTTCCCATTTTCACACCAGGCAAATGCTGGGGCTGTACCTTAATTAAGGCCACGGCCGCTTCCTTCCAACTCCTAGGCCTTTCCTGTCCCATCGTCGCCATAAGACCTATCTGTGTCGGTGCGACGTAAAGCCCTAGCAAAAAAAAAAAAAAAAAAATGTAGAAACTGGACATCGTTGGCTTTCAGCACGTTAAAGGACACTGTGGGAGAAAATTCCAACATCCGGGTGTATGTCAATATCTAGCATTTAGGACGGACATAAAATAAATGGAATTGCTATTACTTTCATTACAATACAGAAAGGAAGCTAACTGGGGCCACAAACCAAACGAAATGAAACTACTTTGTAACCAGCACGGGAGGCCACGAATCCCTTTATAACAATATACTGAGAAGGTATCCCTGGACAACGTTCGAAAGTTTGTAGGTGGAGTTCGGATTCATCCAGTATATACGTACAGTACTTATTAAGTGATAGTGAACTACTTTTCCTTCTTACCGTCCACATAACAGGCTCAGACTACACTGAATTGTAGCTCAACTTCCCTTATTGCAGCTCTTTGTGATGGTTTGATTTCTATTCCAGAAATCCATTAAATATTAACTAAGTGCGTTATAGCTCGAATCATTTCTGTATACTGTATCTCGTGAATTACCTTTATACTGATCGCTGAAATGTATAAGTTAACTGTGTAATTCATAGCACGCAACCTCTTAAATTTTGATTGAATTACCTTATCGTTATACTGAACTGAATTTTGCTGTGAATGAAAACCTTATAGGTGTAAGTTTAATAGTACGGAATTGACTGAAAAACATATCGGTCCAGGAAGTCCCTCGAAAGGATTGTGTTTGTATTGTCCATGTTCCTAAAATGGTCCAAATTTCTAGATATAGAGACAGTTCGTGAATTAATAACTTTAGTAAGATGAGTGTTATCCATCACGATCAGGAAAAGGTAACTCTCAAAGAGAAACAAATAAAAAATACCTGGTGTATCAGGCATAGCGCGTACGAGCAGCAGAAAAAGCTCACAAAGTGGTTTAAAGATCTACTACACTTTATGTTGCTAAGAAAATTGTATCAAATACCTATATCACATTTCCTTTGAGATGTATGTAAACTAAATTAACTTGATGATTATGAATATCACCTGAAATAGCGATAAAACTCCGATATTCTCGTATGGAGTGCAAAAGTAAAAGCAGGAAATATTTTTATTCCTGAAACATATTCTTTAAAACGTAGATGTTTGATGAGTTATATTTAAAGAATTAAAAGAGTTAATTTAACATAATTATCTGTTCAATATTATTTAAGTCTTTCAAATGATGTTGGTAATCAGTACATATGCCTAAATATAAATGAAAGGCCTACGGGAACCAGGGATGGGCATTTCTTCAAGCATTTCTCGTAAGCCAATTGTGGTTATTGCTTTCACGGTGGGAAGTCAGTTTTTGGTAACATTTAATGTGCATTAACTGACAAACATACTGGCCACATCAGCACCAATCAATCATATTATTAGCAACATCCTTACAACATAGATAAATACCAGCTAGAGGAGATCGACATACCGGGTTTGATGAAAAATTCCCTATTTCTCCGCCAATTTTTGGAAACAAGTGTCTCTGCCTTTGAGAACGTTAGGGGAAATTGCCATCATTAATAATTCTAATAAATCATTGTTACCATTAGGTTACCATCTCAATTTCTCAACTGTATCTATTTCTTTTTCAAAAAATAATGTAAAAATATACTTTGTCGCAAGGCAGCCTCTGCATGAGGGAAAGTATTTCATAAAATAAAACAGTAAGCATACCTGCTTGGGAAATTATTATTTAGCATATGATGCAATAAACATAAAAATAAAATAATACATATCAATGAGTACATCAACAAAAATTGTCTCACACAACTGAAATATTAGATTGGTACATCTAAACTCTTGATCCAATCCATGGCCGCAGGAGTAGCTGAGTTCAGGTCCTCCAGACTTCCAGGGAAGGCACCGAGGGGACAATCCAACACTGTGTGTTCCATTGTTTGTGGAATGATAGCACAGTCGCAGAATGTGTTATCTGTCCAACCACGCTTCCCAAGCCGCATCTGATACGGTTGAGCGCATTCCACACACACCTAGGCAGATTGAAGCCACTAAGCTTCACACTTGTGTCCTCAACTTTCAGGATGCCTGGTGGTATAGATAGATAGATAGATAGATAGATAGATAACTCTTTATTGCCACCCTAGTTTGCACCATCGGTTACAGACAATAAAGAGCATAAAATACACATGAACCCAAAAAACCAAACAAAACAATATAAACCAAACAAAACAAAACAATATAGACTAACATACCATTATATATAATATAAAGCTCTAACTATCTACACTAAAACTATTAACTAAGAACCCCAAAAAAACCGCACAAAATAATATAAACCAAACAATACAATTACTATCTACTCTACTTATTAGTGGTGTCAATGTCGGCGGAATCCAGCCTAACACTGCACCAACTTGTCTAAAACTATTGAGATGCCTCTGGTATGCGAGGAACTCCTCCGCATGTAAGGGCATCCCCTATCTACTCTCTACAGCTAACTAAACATAAAAAAATAAAATAAAAAAAACCTCGGCTGCTGCGGCATTCCCTGTGAGGAGAGATCCATCCCACCCTGGCCGCTTCAGCCACTTCTCCCGGGATAGATATTACCCCCACCTATAACTCGTACTTCTCTCCTCATCTTACGTGGCGAATCGTAGAGGCGGTTTCCGGTCCGTCATACGATCCGTCACGCATTTATCTACTGCTCCGCCTATAATCGTGTCGTCTTACCGCCACCATCTTGATTCAGTTGTTATTCTGTGAGCGGACATGTTTCCTCTTTCATCTAGGGATGGGACTGTACCATCCCACCCGTCTGTCTCTTATACCCCTCCCCCCTTCCATCCCCAATCTTCCCCTGTTACTCTTCCTAGCCTCTGTCCATCTCTCTTATAATACTTATTCGCTAACTACTAACTACTTTCCACTTTACCGTATAGTTAATATTTATACACTATATACAAACGCACTTGTTGACAATTTCCAGTTCCTTGCTCATCGCTTTTCTTTCTTATTCTTGCGTCTCTTATACTAAAACTACTTCCTAATTTCATTTTTTTTAAATAGTTTAACTTACATATTAAACCACGGAATTGCCACAAAACAAATCTGTCTTTTCCTTGTTTCCTCACATCACTTATCAATCCTTTCCATCTCTAAACAGTCCAACAGTTCCTCTTCCTCACGGCCACTCATTACTTATTAAAATTTTTTTAAGCCAGAGTTTAGAATTATCTACTATTATGTTATCCAAACACCTTTTCTTGTCCACTAACCCTATCATTCATATTCTAACACTGTTTACAAATGTATTTGTTGACAATTCTATAGCTCCTACGAGTCTTAGACTAAAACTAAAAAACTACTCTCTAATTTTTTTATTTTATTTTTTTTGAACTTAAATCTTAAACAATCGAATTGCCAACAATCAAACCTGGCTTTCCCTTATTCCTTCTCTTTCTTCCGCTTATTTCCGTTTCTAAACAGTCCAACAGTTCCTCTTACTCACATCTCTCATTGCTTTATTATTATTTTTTTTTCTAACATTAACTACCACCTCCGTTCTCTCACACATGCAATCCTCTCCAAATATATACAAATCTTCTTTTCATCATACAATCAGATTGTACTTCAAACTCCTCTTATTGTCTTCAATTTTTATATAACCTAGCAGTTTCGTCTACCTCCTTCCTCTCCTTCCTCTGTAACCCTCTTTTACCCCTTATTCTCTTAATTTCTTTATAAATCTCCTTCTAACCATATTTAAATATTTCGAAATATTTGTTCCTCTTCCCCATTCTCTGGCCAGCCAAACAGTCATCTTTTCAATTTTTTCTACTTTTTCTATCTCTTTTTTACTCAACACTTTCTTTTTCAGCTCTTCTAACTCCCTACATTCAATGAATATATGTAGGTCCGACCATTTTTCTCCACACAGAATACATCTACCTGCATTTTCTGTACCTATCCAGCCTCTGTTGGTAGGAGTTCCAAAAATCCACCAGTATAGACCCCTCTTGCCCTTCCGGTCCTCCACTTCGATTTTCGGGTTCATGATTTCTAACAATTTATTAAATACTGATAGTGAGGCTCTTTCTCTACATTCCATTATTAAACTCTGTCTCTCTATATCGGCAACTCTCCTTATAACCCTTCTCCATACCCATTCTTTCTTTTCTCTCCACCTCTCATATCCTATATCTCCTAACCCCAGTTTTCGTAATTTATTTTTGCACTTATTTACCCAATACCTCTCGTTCTCCATATTTTTCTGGAACCTATATGTGTCTTGTACTAAATCCCCTCCCTTCCCTTCTTCCAATCTCATCCAGTACTTCATCACCCTCTTGGCTATAGTAGTGTCTATCGATTCTTTACATACTAATCTAGCCCCCACATTTGCAGTACAGTTTGGGACTCCCATAATAATCTTACTGAATTTCGCCACCACCTGGTTTAGTTCTTTTCTATTTTCCTCTAATCCCCATATTTCTACCCCATATAACATTTTTCCTTTAACCATTGATTGGAACACCAATCTCTGTATTTTGTACTTTATATCCGGAAATTTATTTTCTAATATCCCCACTACTGCCAGTGCTCCCCTTCCTTTATATCTGGCTCTTCTAATCTGATTTTCCCACGTGCCGTTACTACTAATTATAACTCCTAAATACTCCATTTTTTTTCTGGTCTGATTTCTTGCTGCTCGACTGTCCAGAATTTCTTTTCTTTTTTGGCTTTCCTCTTCCTACATATCATTATCTGCGTCTTCCGTACATTTATCTTGAGTGCCCATCTTCTAGTATATTCCACTACCTCATTTAGTCCTTCCTGCAACCCCTTTGCTGTTAATGCCAAGATTAATAAATCGTCTGCAAATAGCAGCCCCGGTATCTCCCTCTTCCCAATCCAAGGGCATTGCCATCTCTCGCCTACATGTCTATCCAATATATTATTTATAAACAGTAGAAATAATATGGGTGATAGCTTACAACCCTGCCTCACACCCCTTTTCGATTCCATACCCTTACTCAACCCACCCCCTTTTAGTTTAATCATCACCAATACTTTCTCATATATTCCTTCTATTGCCATCCTCATTTTTACCGATAACCCAACCTCTCTTAATCTAGTAAATAACGCCTCTCTATTCACTGCATCGAAGGGTTTCTCTAAATCTACTGCTGCTACATATAATCTCTTCCCTGCTATTTTCACATACTTCGTAATTAAAGTATCCAAAATCCATATATTATCCACAGTATTTTTCTCTTTACGAAATCCATTTTGATAGTCCGAAATCCTTCCATATTTCTCTGCCCAATTTATAATCCTATTAGCTAAAATACCTGTATATACCTTCGACAGCGAGTCCAGGAGTGTTATTCCTCTATAGTTGTTTGGATCACTTCGACTTCCTTTGTTCTTATATATAGGACAAAGTACTCCTTTTCTCCACTCGCTAGGGAATTTATTCGTTTCCCATATCATGTTAAAAAATTTCACCATCACTTTCAACATTACTTCATTTGCTCCTACTTCCTTCCATATCCTGTTAGTAATACCATTTGCCCCACCCGCTGTTTTGGTTTTTACTTTACTTAACACCCTAATTATTTCCTGACTTGTTATCTCCTCATCTAGTAACTGTACTCCTGTTTGTACTTCCTTTACAATATACGTCTTTTCCATACCCCCGTGGCCTTCTCCCCTCCCACCCAAAAGCTCTGCAAAATATCCTATCCACTCATTTTCTGTTATCATTGTTCCTCCCCCTGTCGATCTAGTTCTCTTTATCTTATTTATAGTTTCCCAAACCCTATCAAATCTTTTCTCTTTGCAATACCTGTTTACTCTCTCAGCTTCCGCTGCTTTCCAGCACTTTTTTTTCTCATTTAGTAACTTCTTGTAATCTCTTCTTACTTTACAATAATCCTCTCTTTTCCCTTGTTCTCCTCCTTTCTTGAAGTCCGCTAGAGCTGTCATTACTACCATTCGTTTCCTCTTACACTCTTCATCAAACCACCCCGCGCCTATGTTTCTGTCTATCTCTTCTCTTATTCTCACTTTCTTACCCACCTTCCATACTGGGCGTTCTATTAGTTTTAAAACTTCATCCACATCCCCTCCTTCCAACATCCTTTCACTTTCAACCCTTATTCTCTCTTCACTCTCTTTTAACTCTGTTCTCAATCTCTCGATCGTGGTATCATTCCAAATGTACTTCCATCCCTCCTTATACCTATCTCTTTTTCCTACCCTTCTCTTCACTCCATCATACTCCCCCCTTAATTTTATCTTGATGGGCATATGTTCTGTTATCACACATTCTGTCACCTCAAAACTTATTATCTTCTTTAGAGCTATTTCCGTGCTAACTCCTATATCTACTACACTCCCGCCCTTCGATGAGATGAATGTCAGCTCACCATTACTATCTCCCTTCATCCATCCATTTAAAATATATAATTTTTCTATAGCACATAACTCTAATAATCTTACCCCATAGCTATTTATATCTTTGTCTTTACTATTTCTTCTGTACTCACTCACTTCCTTATCCTCTCTCCCATAATCGGGTACCCTATTACTCACTCTTGCATTCCAATCCCCTAACAATATCATTCCATCTTCCACATATAATCCTTTCATTTTGTTTATTTCTTCAATCAGTTCTTCAAAAAATGTTTTATTAGCATAAGTTGAGTCTTTAGGATGGTTGTATAATAGAGCCAGGCAAATTGCCTCCTTCGCATCATTTCCCATTTTAATTCTCAGCCATACCACCCCTTCTACCTCATTCTGTATTCTCTCTACTCTCTCTACTAACTCATTTTTTATTAAAACTGTTATCCCGCCCGGATTTCTTCCCATTCTCCCCCTTTTTTCTTTTATCACGTTGACTACTCTATACCCATTCCATTCAATTTCTATCCCTTTTCCTAACCACGTCTCTACTAGGGCAATAATCTCATACTCCTTTACTGTTTTCTCCAATTCTTTATTCCCTATTTTCCCCATCAACCCCTCAATATTCCACAACCCTATCGCCATCTCTAGTTATTTATTCCCTCCTACTCTTTGCCCCTGTGCTTCTCCATTTCCACCTCTACTCCTTGTCACTCTTCCCTGTGAGTCCTCTCCAGATCTCTCCTCGTTCTCTTTTCTCCCGTCATCCTTCCCTTTCTCCATACCTACGCCTTTTTTCTTTCCCCAGAGATCTTTCAAACTTAATGATCTTTCCTTATTTAGCGCCTGTCTTTTTTCCATTTTATTTTCAGTGTTCCTTTTACTCGGAGAGGATGCATTCTTACCCTGCCTACTGTTACCTTCATTCACAATTTTCACTGTACTCCTCACCAGTTGTGGCACATTACTTGCTTCCTCCATCTCTGTGTTGTGATGACTCTTCAAGGACTCTCCATTTCCGCCCACCTGGTTGCTGGCACTGCTGTTCAGCACATCCCTACTTCCCGCATCTGATGTGATGTGGACTTCGCTCACTTCCGTAATATCACTCCTTTCACTGACCTTCCTTGCTACTTCCACTGTTGCCAAGGACACGTTCTGCTGCTGTTGGTGTTCTTCATCAAGCTTTTTCAGCCTTCCCGCCTCCCACACTCGATTCCACCTTCCGTTTCCAACCACCAGCTGCTGCCCTCTAATATATGCCTTAAGACCTTGTTTTCTTGCCTCTCTTAAATGTTTATTCAGAATTCTGTTCTTCTCTATGGCTTCCCTGTCCATCTCCCGTTTTATCCACACTTTCTCTCCTTTCAGATTACTCGAATTTCTTATTACAATGTCCGCCATCAGTGTCGATAGTAATTTCACTCTAATTGGTCTCTTACCTTTCACTCTCCCCACACGCTGTACATCGTCAATATCAACTTCACTGAAGTTGATCTTCATCCTGTTCTGGATAACTTCTACCACTTTGTACACTAGTTCGACTTTAGACTCTCTTTCTTCTTCTTGGACACCGTATATGAAGATATTTTTTCTTACGTTGTCTTGTAGACTCTTCTCGACTGCTCTCTTAGTTTCTCTCAGGTCCCACTCCAGGCTTCTTACCTTCTGCTTCAATAGGTCTAATTCATCTTTATTACACCCTTCCTCTTCCACAAACTTCTTTACATCTTCTTTGATACTCGATTTTAGGTCCATAAATTCCCTGGATAACTCTCGGAACATTTCTTTTATTTGCTCCGTCTGCCAAGCCTCTCTTATCATCTCTCTAATCGCCTCGTACTCTTCCCATCCAATGGAACCTACTGGACCTGGGCCGGGATTAATCTCTACTCCTCCTATTATCAGCAACACCATCACCACCGCCGCCACCAGTAACGTAGCCACCATCTTCCTTTTTTCACCCTTTAACTCCATTCTTGTTTCCATTCTGCTTCCCTTTTTACAGTTCCATCTGCCGATCGCTATCCTATATTGTGTCAACGTGATACCCATTGCTCCGCGCTCCACTCAGCACATCCGCTCAGCTCACTGTCTCACAGACGACTGGCCTGGTGGTATAGAAGATGTCCACTCACTCCGCCAGTCCTCTTTGGGATTGAAGTGATTGTTTATCTATTCCAAGGCAGTTTTATATACTGGTTTGCAGGACTTCGGTTTAGATGCTCCAAGTTGACTCATGTTTTCATGTACTGGAGTGCTATGTTGTTGCGCACTCTTTACCATAGATCAAAAAGAGTTTTTTGTTTTCTGATCGGACGACGCAGGATGTTACTCAGCACTGAAAGCCGCTGGACGGGAGTAGGAAGCAACGTACCAGGTATGATTCGCATGCTATGGCGGAGCTGAATTTCCACAAGATGAGCGTGGCAGCTGTTAAGCCATACCGGGGAGCAATACTCAGCTGAAGGATGGGTAAGCGCTAGAGCAATTGTTCTCAATGTGTTGACGCAGGCACCCCATGATGTTCCGGCTAAGCCCTGAAGGAGGTTATTACGGCTCTCCAGTATTGCAGCAGATTTACATAGATGTCCAGAGTCATCCCAAGATATTTAGGGGTGGCATTGTACTGTAATGCCGTATCTCTAAAAATTACTCCGGGAAAGTAGTTTGCAAGCCTGTTGTCCAGGTGAAATATGTGTCCTGTACAAATTATATTTTTACAGAAATGGTTTTCAAAATATATTCCATTCTATAGTGAGGATAAAAGTGTTACGAAGAAATAAATGAATAATATTTTCATCCTACAATATGTATATTAACATCTATTAAGTCGAACATCAGTGCTTAAAATTCTTAAATATCAGTATATAGAGAGATGGATAATCCGCCTAGTCAATACTATTTATTAAAACTTTATTTAAATTTCACACTTTAAAATATATAGCACATGTTTCGAGAAATATGTTAATTCTCTTTTTCAGCAACATAGGTTAAAATTCATACGTAGGCTGATCAAAAAAGACTGAGGCTGATTTTTTCTTATGGCTTCCGTGATGGTTTCCTATCTGTAACATAAATATTTTAAAAGAGCGAGTTTTGATGTGTAATGTCCGTAGGCGGCAGCGCTCTCGTTTCGGTAGGTTGGTAGTAATGCTCTGTTTAGTAGATGCTACGTGTATTTCGCATACCAGACAATGGAGGTGACGCGAGAGGATCACTACTGTTACTAAAAGTCGGTATTGGCTATACTGAGGAAGCACATTCCAAATAAACGACCAGAGCTTTCTCGGACTGGGTGGCGACTTCATCATGACAATGCACGACCTCACGTCGCAAATCAAGCCATGCAGTTTCTGGCTCGATTCAACATTACATGTGCACCGCATCCACCTTATAGCCCTGATCTTGCACTCTGAGATTTTTTTATTCGCATAACTAAAGGCAAAGCTTAGAGGCATTCGATTTGAGAACTCTGAAGCAGTGCTCAAGAAAAGTGAGGTGATTCTCAAGGACCTGACAAAGAATGGTCTGCAGCATGGGTTCAAAGACTTGTAGAGACGCTATAAAAAGTGCATTGAAGTAGGAGTGGAATACTTTGAGAATGATCATGTGAACATTGAAATGCAGTAATAAACATCTGTGAAAATAATTCAGTCTCAGTCTTTGTTGATCAGCCCTCTTATATAACATTAAGACCTAATTAAACAGAGGGACCCCACTAATGAAACTAAAATTGTGATAACTACAATATGGCATATTAAAAATTGATAAATAATGTAAAAACAAGAAGTAAAGAAATTTTTAACGTTTTTAAAACTTCATATTGTACATGTTAGAGTTTTCTTAGTGCTCCATCCCTCTCTGTTTCATTAGGTCTTAATATAATATATGAATTTCAACCTATATAGCTGTAGAGAAGAGCTAACATATTTCTCCAAACATGTACTCTATATTATAATGTGAACAATGTAATTAAACGTTTAATACATAGTATTGACTAGGCGGATTATCCATCTCACTATTTACTGTGATTAAGTCAATACGGACCTAATACTGGCCATTATGGTCAAGATTATTAACAATTCTTAAATACATTTGATTTAAAACAACCAAAAGGATATTGCTTAAATTATTTGTATCAGTTACATTTAAATAATTGATTTAACAACTCATATTTTCTTGGTACAATTTTAATATATTTTAATCTTCATCTGTCAATAATTTGTATTGCTATATAAAATTATATTCTCCACTAAATACGTATTCCATGGCGAGTATGTCGATGTAAGACTCGTGTTTCCATAATTTTTACCTCTGTACTGAATATGAAATCATCACTATCAACTTCCTATCCTTTTTATACAATACATTGCAAGAAAGTGCACCTTAAATGTAATACATAGAAAAGGAACGTCCATATGTGAGAAGGTAAAGTAAACTGTCTTTCTCGTGACTCCGTGAATTTTATAGGTATGAATATCCGCCTCTGTGGTATAGTGGTTAGCGTGATTAGCTGTCACCCCCGGAGGCCCGGGTTCGATTCCCGGCTCTGCCACGAAATTTGAAAAGTGGTACGAGGGCTGGAACGGGGTCCACTCAGCCTCGGGAGGTCAACTGAGTAGAGGTGGGTTCGATTCCCACCTCAGCCATCCTGGAAGTGGTTTTCCGTGGTTTCCCACTTCTCCTCCAGGCGAATGGCGGGATGGTACCTAACGTAAGGCCACGGCCGCTTCCTTCCCTCGTCCTTGTCTATCCGTTCCAATCTTCCCATCCCTCCACAAGGCCCCTGTTCAGCATAGCAGGTGAGGCCGCCTGGGCGAGGTACTGGTCATACTCCCCAGTTGTATCCCCCGACCAAGAGTCTGAAGCTCCAGGACACTGCCCTTGAGGCGGTAGAGGTGGGATCCCTCGCTCAGTCCGAGGGAAAAACCGACCCTGGAGGGTAAACAGATGATGATGATGATGATGAATATTCATTTTCATATTTACTCGTAGATACATAAGATATTCACATTAGCAGGAAAACCTGGGGTGTGTCAGTTCGTGACTAATAACGCAATATAACTTAGTGACAACGTCACAAACGACTCACACATAACATACTGCCCTCTCCTGTGCACGTCAGATGATAACATTTGGCAGTGATTGGAAAACGCAGCGACTTAAGCGATACTGACAGTGGGTGTATAGGGGCTGCCTGGCCGAGGCGGTAAAGGCGTGCTCGGCTCGCCCGAAAGGACGTGGGTTCGAATCCCCGTCAGGAAGTCGTAAAATTTAAGAAATGAGATTTCCACTTCCGGAGGTGCATATGGCCCTGAGGTTCACTCCGCCTACACCAAAAATGAGTACCAGGGTAATTCCTGGGGGCAAAGGCGGCCGGGCGTAGAGCTAACCACTCTACCCCATCAAGTGCCGAAGTTAAGGATAGTGGAAGCCTTTACCTTCCACCCCTCCAAGGGCCTTCATGGCCTGTAGGGAGATGACTTTGCTTTGCTTTGCTTTGCTTTTTGACAGCGGGTGTATGTATGAGGCCCGGAGGTGTGTGCCAGTATCTCGACAGTGGTGACTATTGTTAGCTGTTCCCGTACCACGGTATTGAGGGTGTACAATGAGTGGAGGAATCGCGGATAGATGTCGGAGTAGGTGATCAAACTGCTTCTGCCATGATTGACTGATCAGCGAAGAGATCATCGGGTCAATATCAATCAAGATTGATCTGCATTTAGAGCAGTCACCCAGGAGGAAGATTTCTGTGCGTTTTCTTCTAGCCATTTCTTAAATGATTGCAAAGAATTTGGAAATTTATTGAACATCTCCCTTGGTAAATTATTCCAATCCCTAACTCCCCTGCCTATAAACGAATATTTGCCCCATTTTTTCTCTGGAATTTCAACTTTATCTTCATATTGTGATCTTACCTACTTTTAAAGACAACACTCAAGCTTATTCGCCTACTAATGTCATTCCATGCTACCTCTCCATTGGCAGCTCGAAACATACCACGTAGTCGAACGGCTCGTCTCATTTCTCCCAAGCCTTCCCAGCCTGAACTTTGTAACATTTTGTAATGCTACTCCTTTGTAGTAAATCTCGCAGAATAAATCGAGCTGCTTTTCTTTGTTTTTTTCAGTCCTTGAATCAATTAATCATGGTGAGGATCCCATACACTGGAACCATACTCTAGCCGGGGTCTTACTAGAGACTTATATGCCCTTTCCTTTACATCCTGACTACAATACCTAAATACTCTCATAACGAAGTGCAGAGATCTTTACCCTTTATTTACAATCCTATTTATCTGATTACCTCAACGAAGATCTTTCCTTATATTAACATCTAGGTACTTACAATGATCCCCGTACGGAACTTTCATCCCATCAAATGCAGTAATTAAAACTTAGAGGAAGTTTTATATTTGTGAAACAACCTGACTTTTAACCCCGTTTATCATCATACAATTGCCTACTGTCCATCTCACAATATTATCGACATCATTTGGCAGTTACAATCTTGCAACTTATTTATTAATCTATACAGGATAACATCGTCCATAGAAAAACCTTATCTCTGATTCCACTTCTTTACTCATATAATATATACAGGCTGTTAGGGGTATACGTGCAGATATTAAGCTAGTCGGCAAAGAAAAATACATCTCACAATATATGCTATGTACTTTTTACCTTGTCCTATTAGTTTGCCCATAACTGAGCCAAATATTTCAGGACCTAATGTGTTTTGAACGGCCGTAGCAGGATGCGCCGGTTACATCATTCTGTCCACGCGTAGTGGAAGTACAGTAGCAGAGTATAGGGCTTGTTGAACCTGTTTCTTATCGCAGGCCAACACATGTTGTTGTGCACTTCCCCTAAAGGCTTGGCAAGTAGGAGAGGTTGACTCACGTGCCTGGCCACTTGCTGTACGCGAAAACCGGTCTAGGGTAGTCTGTGTGAAAAGTACACGGAATTCTTACAGTGACGTCGAAGATCCGTACCAGCACATGCATGCGAATCAAGTGTTGTGTAGTTGTGTGTGATTTATAAGACGTCATTGGCATTACTCAGTGATCCAAGCTGACAAAATTAAAGGAAATAGTTAATAAGAAATGAAAAATGGGCGCAACATTTCTGTGCTGTTATTGCGACAGTCTACGATGAACTTCTGACAATAGACAATGCGAGTTGTCTATGCTTATTCATAAACTTTTCAGGTCAATGAAAGGACGGTGGACACTGAAAGAAAAGGCTATAAGTATTCAGTGAAATTGTTATTAATGAGACAAATTTCAAAAACCGTAGTTTCAACCATCGTGAACATTGCTCGAAGGAAAAAGAGCCACTGTGCAATTGCCGCCGGGCTTTTGTAATAGAAGGCTTATTCTGCCTTTTCCTAATATGTTTACCCTCCAGGGTTGGTTTTCGCTGGGACTCAGCAAGGGATCCCACCTCTACCGCCTCAAGGGCAGTGTCCTCGAGCGTGAGACATTGGGTCGGGGATACAACTGGGGAGAATGACCAGTACCTCGCCCAAGCGGCCCCACCTGCTAGGATGAACAGGGGCCTTGCGGGGGGATGGAAAGGGATAGAAAAGGAAAGCGAAGGAAGCGGCCGTGGCCTTAAGCTAGGTACCATCGCGGCATTTGCCTGGAGAAGTGGAAAACTACGGGAAACCACTTTCAGGATGGCTGAGGTGCGAATCGAACAACCTCTACTCATTTGACCTCCCGAGGCATAATGGGCCCCGTTCCAACTTTCGTACCACTTTTCAAATTTCGTTTCAGAGCTCGAAATCGAGCCCGGGCCTTCGGGGGGTGGCAGCTAATCACACTAATCACTATACCACAGAGGCGGACAGAAGGCTTATTACTGGACAGTAAGTGCCGATAGGTAAAGTGATGACTGTAATGGACCCGCTTAATTAGAACTTCCGTAATCATAATAATATTACTACTACTACTACTACTACTACTACTAATAATAATAATAATAATAATAATAATAATAATAATAATAATAACGTCTTTACGTTCCACTAACTAATTTTCACGGTTTTCGGAGACGCTGAAATGCCAGAATTTTTTACCGCAGTGTTTTTTAATGCAAGTAAATCTACAGACACGAGACTGGCTTATTTGAGCACCTTCAAATACCACCGAACTGAGCCGCCATCGAACCTGCCAAGGTGGGATCAGAAGACCAGCGCTCTATCGTCCGAGCTACTCAGTCCGGCATTAGAGGTTGGAATAAGTTGGTCGTGTGGTTAGGGGCGCGCAGCTGTGAGCTTGCATTTTGGTGATAGTGGATTCGAACTCCGCTGTCGGCAGCCGGGAAGATGGTTTTCCGTAATTTCCCATTTTCACATCAGGGAAATACTGGGACTGTACCTTTATTAAGGCCTCGAACGCTTCCTTCCCACTTGTATCCCTTTTCTCTCCCATCGTCGCCGTAAGACCTACTTGTGTCGGTGCGACGTAAAACAATTTGTAAGTACATGTTTCGGTAATTCCGGAGACATGTCCGCAATTATAAGATTAATAATAATTCAGACTTGTTAAAAATTCACTATTTTCTTTAGTGTTTTCTGACAGATTACCAGCTACAAAGTTTGAGTGGGGCGTTTAACTTTTATTTTCGTAATAGTTAGTAATAATGGACTAACACAGTTTTTATTATAATATTGGTATGTGGCTTTACGACGAATGCAAGCTGACAACCGCGCGCTCCTAATCACACGGCCAACTCGCTCAGTAATAATAATAATAATAATAATAATAATAATAATAATAATAATAATAATAATAATAATAATAATAATAATAATAATAATAATAATAATAATAAATGTTTACGTGCCAATGGAGACGCGCGGTTTCGGAATTTTGCCCACGGGTATTCTTTAACGTGCCTGTAATTCTACCGATCAGAAGCGGACGTATTTGAGCACCTTCAAATACCAGCGGACTGAGCCAGGATCGAGCCTGCTAAGTTCATGAAACCAGAGCTTGAACCGTCTGAGCCACTCAGCCTGGCAACGTTTATTTTGATACGTTTAATAGGCACTACAAAAGCAGAATGCTTTAATTTACCATTAAACAAGTTCTTTCCGTTTGGAAGCACGAAAAGGAGGTACGTTTAATTTATTTATGTTTATAACATGTCCCTTATTGATATGAAGCAAAACGTTCGATGTGCTTTGACAATTCAATTCTGATACTACTCACTTGGAAATCCTATCCCACGCATTCTTTCGTTGACGTAAGAAACTTTATTTACGTACACGTCAACACGGGGTGTTTCTGCATACGGCGAGTTGGTCTCCCAAGAATCCATGCTATTGAAATCACACTGTGGGAGAATATTTCACGTAAGCAGTTTGACAAATTCACTAGACCTGTCACGTGCCGGTTCGGTCGTCTGCTATTTCTAACGACGGGGATGTGGTGGGACGGGTTCCCGCCCCTACATGAAACCACCAGACTAGAGGTATGAGCTGTCTGTCTGACCTTGACCTGAATAACAGCTGTCAGAGAGGCGAATTATCGTCCGTACTAGCACGCGAGTTACTTCGTAGTAGTAGTATTTGAATAATGCCAGTGTATGGATACCACGAATACCATGATATGCTGCTAGTGTATCGTGTGGCAGAACAGAACACGGGTCGCCCTCCATGAATCTATCGGAAAAGGCTTCCCAACAGACGGGTGCCGAATCCAGCAACGATACTTGCTGTACTGCAGCGTATTCGCGATGCAGGTTGTGTTA
Source organism: Anabrus simplex (assembly GCF_040414725.1). Classification (NCBI taxonomy): domain Eukaryota; kingdom Metazoa; phylum Arthropoda; class Insecta; order Orthoptera; family Tettigoniidae; genus Anabrus; species Anabrus simplex. The sequence continues at coordinate 109,550,302 of NC_090268.1, forward strand.
CATCACGCTTTCAGAAGCGATGGCCTAAACGGCCACGTGTAATTCTAGACCCGGAAGAAGACATCCTGGCAATGGAAATGAAACGGCGTATGGATATTAGTGCCGGGAGATCCCAGGACGGGCTCGGCTCGCTAGGTGCATGTCTCTTGGTTTGACTCCCGTAGGTGACCTGCGCATCTTGATGATAATCAAATGAGGATGAAGACAACACATACACCCAGCCCCATGCCAGGGAAAATAACCATAATGGTTCAAATACCGACCCTGCCGGGAATCGAACCCGGGACCCCTGTAACCAAAGGCCAGCACGCTAACCGTTTTGCCATGGAGCCGGGCATCCTAACAATAGTAAACGATGATCCCGGGCGCCGTACGCGTAGTTTAACACGTGCCGTTGGTGTACCAACTTGGACCATACGTAGGACACTGCATGAAGAACGAGTGCATCCTGACCATATTCAACGGGTGCAGTGTCTTTGACAGCTGATTACCATTTTCTTACGAGTTGATGTACGTCGCCACGACACAGATAGATCTTACGGCGGCGACGGGACAGGAAAGGGCTAGGATCGTGAAGAAGCAACCGTGGCCTTAATTAAGGAACAGCACCAGCATTTGCCTGGTGTGAACATGGCAAACCACGGAAAGCCGTCTTTAGGGCTGCCGACAGAGGAGTTCGAACCCACTATATCCCACTCATGGGCTGTGGAACATCCCCATTCAGTAGGAGAAGGCAATTTCCAGCACCGGTTATGAATTAATACCTGGATGGGTGTAGTAGGAAGTCGGTTACGTGGACTAATCATCTTTTTATTAATGTTACCTTGCTCCTGTAGATACAGTACGTTTCTTGAGCTTTCAGAGGACGTGTCGCTTCGACTACGCAGAACCACGTGGATTTTACACGATGGTGCAGACATTTCCTCAACGGTGGACAGGACGATGTGGAACTATCAATTGGCCAGCCAGATCTCCAGACCTTATTCCAATGGACTTTAATGTCTGGGGGAACATGAAACACAAAGTATATCGAACTGAAGTAACCACTTCGGACGACTTCCGTGAACGTATTGTTTAAGCAGCAGAGGATATTCTGAACTACCGTGGTGAAATGAAATGAAATGAAATGAAATGAAATGAAATGTCGTATGGCTTTTAGTGCCGGGATATCCCAGGACGAGTTCGGCTCGCCAGGTGCAGGTCTTTCCATTTGACTCTCGTAGCCGACCTGCGCGTCGTGATGAGGATGAAATGATGATGAAGACAACACATACACTCAGTCCCCGTGCCATTGGAATTAACCAGTTAAGGTTAAAATCCCAGAGCCGGCCTGGAATCGAACCCGGGACCCTCTGAACGGAAGGCCAGTACGCTGACCGTTCAGCCAACGAGTCGGACACAACCCTGGTGTCTTGGCTCGAATGCGTCGCAACTGGATTCGGAGAAGTGAAGCCTGCAGGGAAGCCCAGGGTGATCACTTTGAACAATTGCTACGAGTTTTACTTTGGTAAGTCAGATGTTACGCCATTTCTGCAACGTAATGGCTTGGGAGTACAATACAGTATCGTTATAGTATTTTGAGTCTCGATAGGTCGATATTCTCATAAATCCGAGCAGGGAAATTGATGTACCGGTAACAAAAATTATAAATCGAGAGTTTCAGTGCGCGAGTGCGGAAGACGTGCTTGTTAAAACGCTAGACATTGACCTTGAACGCATTTCGGCAGTTGCTCAATCCTACACTGCATGTGGTTTTGGTTTTTTTTTTTTTTTGCTACTTGCTTTACGTCGCACCGACACAGATACGTCTTATGGCGACTATGGGACAGGAAAGGGCTAGGAGTGGGAAGGAAGCGGCCGTGCCTTAATTAAGGTACAGCCCCACCATTTGCCTGGTGTGAAAATGGTAAACCACGGAAAACCATTTTCATGGCTGCCGACAGTGTGGTTCGAACCTACTATCTCCCGAATAGTGGATACTGGCCGCACTTAAGTGACTGCAGCTATCGAGCTCGGTTTTTTGGTTCTTTACGTGTGTTCGAGAAATTTATATTTTGTTTCTTATTCACTATGAGTTAAAACAGAAGACACTTTATGTTTTTAAGGGCCGATGACCTTAAAACAGCAATCATCATCATTAACACGTATACAAATTCAAAAAATGCTTGTTTTATATTCATCACTACTGAACTATGAAAAAAATCCAATCAAATTAGTTATTTCATTCCCACACTCGTAGAGGGGTGTGTGGGCCGTCAGCTATGCGTGCAGCTCTTGGGCCATGGAGTAAGGAAGTAGAGTTGTGAGGATGAAATAATTCAAGTTGGACGTATGTCTTGTACATACAATAAGTTGAATTGAACATGTTAGTAAATACCTGAACGCGCAGAGAGATAACCGCAGCAACAACACGGACCCCAGAGGAGGCCCGCAGAACACACCACCCAGGACAGAGACCCCCCAAACACCCCGTTTATTGAGTACATTTTCATGGTACGATGTTGACATAGTACAATGTTGACATACATACCTGGGTAAATAAATAAACAAACAAACAGATAGAAGTGGTTGGCCTTGAACTTGCTGTGCCGAGTGAGACGAGTTCTTAGTCCAGATATGTGAACAAAACAAGCACTGAGGTCATTGACCATGCTACACTTTTAAAGGCTACAGAGCAGATTAAAGGCGATGTATCACAAGGCCAAATTTAAACATGTAACAGAACGTAAGATGTAACTCGTGTCACATGAGAAACGAAACACACCCGGGCACAGGACAGAAACACAGAAGTACACCGGCACACGACACAAAAGGTGAATTAAAGACGAAAAAAGTATTGTGTCATATGAAGCTAAAGAGATGTTATAAATAAACGAAATAAACTAAATAATAAAAATAATAATAATATAAAAATAACAATAATATTAATAACAAAACATCAAATATGAATAACAAGTATACGACTTAAAAGGAGAGTAAAAAGAGGAATAAGATGAAAGTATGAACAGGTGAATAATAATAATAATAATAATAATAATAATAATAATAATAATAATAATAATCAAACGAGAAAAAAGAGTAATAAGAAGAAGTTCAATATGAGTAGTAGCAATAATAATAATAAGACTGAATAATAATAATAATAATAATAATAATAATAATAATAATAATAATAATAATAATAATAATAATATTAATAATAATACCCGTAATGTTATTTGCTTTACGTCCCACTAACTACTCATACTGTTTCTAGAGGCGCTGTAATTTAGTCCCGCAGGAGTTAATTTTACGTGCCAGTAAATCTACCGACATGAGGCTGACGAGCACCTTCGAATGCCACCGGACGGACCCAAGATCGAGCCTGCTAAGTTGGAAACAAGAAACCTGTGCTTTAAACGTCTGAGCAACTCAGACTGGCCACTTTTATTTTGCTTTATTTTACCATTGCACATGTGCTTTTCGTTTGCAAGCACGAAATAATAATGTAATTTTTTACGTCCCAATAACTACTTTGGCGGGTTTTGGAGACGCCGAGGTGCTGGAATGTTGTACCGCAGGACTTTTTTAATGCAAGTAAATCTACAGACACGAAACTGGCTTATTTCAGCACTTTCAAATACCCCCGAATTGAGCCTCCATCGAACCTGCCAAGATGGGATCAGAATACCAGCGCTCTATCGTCCGAGGTACTCAGCCCGGCATTAGAGCTTGGAATACGTTTGTCGTGCGGTTAAGGGCGCGAAATTGTGAACTTTCATTTGGGGAGATACTGGGTTCGAACTCCACTGTCGACAGCCCTGAAGATGGTTCTCCGTGGTTTCCCATTTTCACATCAGGAAAATGCTGGAGCTGAATCTCATTTAGGTCACGAACGCTTCCTTCTCACTTCTACCCCTTTTCTGTCCCATCGTCGCCATAAGACCTATCTGTGTCGGTGCGACTTAAAGCCAATTTTGAATATCATCATAATTAGGACATTATACAACTGTCGAGATCCATAGTTATAAACGATGAGAAGTATTTTCTAGGCAGACATCATTGGCGAGTAGTCAATAATAATAATAATAATAATAATAATAATAATAATAATAATAATAATAATAATAATAATAATAATGGTATTTGCGTTACGTTTACGGTTTTTGGAGAGGATGAGGTGCCGGAATTTATTCCCGCAGGGGCTCTATCTACGTGCCACTAAATCTACCGGCACGAGTATGACGTATTTGAGCACATTTAAAAACTACCGGACTGGGCCAAGTTCGAACCTGCTAGGTTGGAGTCAAAAGACCAGCACCTCAACCTTTCCGAGCCACACAATCCGGCAGGAGGCACGAAAAGTAGGTACGTTTAATTTATTTATTTGTATAACATGTCCATTATTCGTTTGAAGTAAAACGTTGGCTGCGCTTGCCTAATTCAATTCAATCCCATGTTTGCTTTCGTTGGCGTAAAGACATAGGTTTTCAGGTCATTTCCATACTCACTAGACCACGGGGCTGACGACCACAGATATCCCAATACCCTAAATGACGTAACAGCAAATCAACCAGTATTAACGCTGACAATTCGATACAGCTCCAGGGTCCGAAACCGATAACTAGGGTTCTCTGACGGAAACTAAATACTAACAACAAAACCAGTCTGGCGAGAATGTAACGTAACATGGTGAACACCGGTAGCAGCCTTCAGCTGTTATCGTAGTTCAGTTGCTCGTAAACATAAAACCAGTTTGGCAAGTATATTACGTAACATCTCGTGGCATTGCAAAGGTAGCGTTCAGCTGTTACAGTAGTATATCTGCTCTGAAACATAAACAGAAACCAGTTTGGCACGGATGGCGCGTGACTTGCCTGTTATCAACGGAAAGCTATCATTCGCAGAACGAGGCATACTACCTATTCTAAAAACATCATATCACTTTGCTCTCGGAAATAACTTCCGCGGATTACTAAAAGTTTGATATATAGTGGTTCGTCACATCGTTCTCTATTGCTACAAGAAATATCTGCACGTATACACCTAACACCCTGTATATATAGAGGATCAGATAAAGCTTCACCTACACTAACTCTATGAGTTCTACTTTCCAGAAATATAGCCACCCATTCAATCATTCTTTTGTCTAGTCTAACAGGCCTCATTTTTCACAGTAGTCTCTCTTAGATAGATCAATCGCGATACAGTCCATTTGACCTCCTGAATCTAAGGTATCTGACACTAATGATAGCAGAGCAACGACGCTCTGCAGTGGAATATTTGACCTAACGGTAAAACAGCAGGCAGGTACCTCTAGTTTCCACAATGACCATGCGACGTACCTTACGTCGACTCGAATTTGGAAGTAATAGAACAACACTGGTAACTCAGTTGGCCCCACGTCATTGCAAACAACGCCTGGAGTGAGCCCAATAAATACGCAGCGGATCTTGAACGCATGCAAGAGGGTTATGTGGAGTGATTACTTCCGTTCCTGTTGCGCCATACTGACGACGGAGTACGCATCTGGCGTAAACAGCATGAGGTGGTCTCCTTTGATTGTACTGAGTGTGCCAAACAGGCCGGTGGTAGCAGTGACATGGTCTAGGAAGCATTCTCCTAGCCTTCCCCGAGGGTCTTCTGTCATTATACTGCACATAGACTAGAGCATGCCAGTCGACAATCTGCTCTTGTATCTTTAGGTAGTATTTCTCAAGAACGACGCCATACTCCAGCAGATTGATGCATCGTGCCACAGGGATACAGTCACTGCACACTGGATGGAAGAGCATGACAATAAATTCTCCACTGTCATACCCACAGATTCCCCGGATTTTAATCTTATCGAACATGTCTAGGATATGCTGGAACGCGCTATGAAGGCTGCATTTGTCTCTTTAGAAAATGTGCATCAACTTCGCGAGATGTTTCAGGAGGTATGCGGTTAGACATCAACGACGTGGGTTGCCTTGTGGAATCCATCCCCTGACGTTTCTAAGTCGTGACCGCCAGCTAAAGAGGCCATACCCCTTATAAGGTAGGTGTTCCTAATAAAGTAACCGTTAACTCTAAAACACTCAATGGTTCAGTCAGTGAGACCAACAAAATTTAAGCTTCCTAAAAGACTTCCATTCAGTTTCAAATTTCACGTAAATACTGATGTACCTCTAACTGAAATATTTATCATTAATACTAAATTCAGTATTCACATTTGATATAAGTATTACATAAGCGTAAAAGAATATTATCTAAACTTACTAACCTCATAGCTGGATGCTTTATGTCACGTTCCTTGATAGGTTGATTCAACGGTTAGATCCAAATATTTGAAGTCTATTCACTCTTTCGTACACTTACACTCCCGAATCATCTATCGCACTCCTAGAAAGAAATAATTACAACATATATAAAATTCAAACTAAGAGAGATTTTCCACAAGACTACATGCACACAGGGGTAAAAGTAGCTTTTAAATTTAAATTTTTAAATTTTAGTACCCTCCTCACACCCCGGACACCTGAATATTAGGCTTGCCGAAGAATTGATTCATCGGTCAGATTACTATTATTATTGTTACGGAGTTATCCGTGGTAGTTAGAGGTGAAAGAAGGTGCGGGCGGGAATAGGTCTCAACTTACGAAATTAAAGTTAATTTAAAACATTAACAAAGGTTATATTTTCTTTTCAAAACCAACAAATGACAACAAATAACAAAGATGTAACAGGTACCAAGTAGCAAGTTAACAATTTAAGAATTTACAGAGCCCCAAGATTAATTTATGAGCTCTCAGCTCACCACCACAATAGTTACAGGGCAGAAAACTCCTAAGTACAAGGAGCACTTGCTCCTAATTACAATGTTAAGATGAAAAGAGCAGACCCGCTCTCAATTTTACCAGCCTGTCAAAGGCTAAAACAACCTTTATTTCTCACTGCCCTTAAGGCACACATACCGTGAAACAGGGGTATCTTGTACCCAACCTACCGGGCCTTCACATGAAGAAAACAAACACTGGGTTAATTAAATGGCCCAAAAAACAAATTGACTGGAGGCGTAGCTTGCACTCCTACATGAAACTTCTAAAACCTAGGCGGCACTCGGCCAGTTATACAGGGGCTAATCCCATACTAGTGAGGTGACTAGTTGGTAAATAAATTTAAGACATTAAGAAGGAAGAGAAAAATGGTTACGAAAACATAGTCACCTCAAATTCAAAATGAAGGGGAGTTCGAGAGGGTTAAGCACTCTCTATCCCAACTTGCGGCTAGTTTACCTGAATGCAGTAAGGTTTACATTAAAAAGGATTCGAACCTTCCCCCGCGGGTTAAAACTGCTGAGCTAGCAAGACATAAAGATGTTAACAGGCCATTACCTTGTAGATGAACCGCTGCTTGGAGAAAGAGGCGCTTCCTGTCCCCTGCTATATATGCTCACACACTGCGAAAGATGTTACTGAAGTGGCCCCGAGACCAAAAAATCAGCAGTTTTTATACCCTCGTGGAAAATTCGAGACCTTTCAAGAATGAAAAAGACACACCCCTTCAACTTTATTGGTAGACAAGGAATTACACATGGAAACCTGAGGAAGAAAGCAATGATTGGAGGGAAATTAATTACAGAAATTACCCATTGGTCAAATTCAAAACTGGCGGAAAGAGAAGGGTTATACTGCCAACCCAAAAAATGACTGAAAGAAATTTAACAAAGAACAAACTTATGAATACCAAATTTCTTCAAAAAAAAGTTCCTTCACTTCGCACTACGGTGCACAATTGTAGTTCTTAAGTAGTGTCATCTAGAAGAGAATGTTCACACTTCTTATTATAGAGCAAACAAATACAAATCGAAACAGACATAGTTCAGAACACTTCAAAAATTTACAGTAGAGACATCTTCCGAGAAACTTTTGATTTAATACAGATTGTTAAAGTTCAGGCTTCCTCCTGTAGAGGGATTTCAACTGGCGCAATATTTGAATTCGTGGCGTGGAGGTGTACCGCCCGGTACAATTATTATTATTATTATTATTATTATTATTATTATTATTATTATTATTATTATTATTATTATTATTATTGTGTAAGAAAAATAATTCACACAGTTTAATTATGCACAACAAACATAACGTGTCATAACAAACATAACAAACTATAACGCATATAAATTTCAAAGCACTTGACACCAATCTCGGCCAGAACCTAGCATCATTCCGTGTTGCATGAAAAAGATCATCTTCAGTGCAGAATGATGGACACAGGGAACACTGGAGCATATGATGCACAGTTTCTTCTTCGCCACAGTCACATTTGATGTTTCTAGCATCGATGTAGCCTCATGTTGCTAAGTTGACTTAGGATCACCCCACTCCTGTCCTCAGTATGTTCATGGACTTTCATACAGACCAGTCTTCATGACATCCACGTGGTAGACGTTCTGCAACTGTCATCTGTCCTGGAATGAGGGGATGAGTACTTTATTGCTCCTCTACTTGTCTGCAGCTTCTTTCTTTCGAATACAAGGTGGAGCAATCCCTGCAAGACAATAGAGTTTGTCAACTGGAGTAGACTTTAAGCAGCCAGTCACTAGCCTGCATGTCTCATTGAGGGCCGCATCCACCTGTCTGGCATGGGATCATGAATATCAAACAGGATATGTATATCCTCAATTGCAGATGATCCACTTAGGCCGTATTCATCAACGTCAGTTACTTTTTCTGTTATATTAGATTTCCAAAACTCGGGTAATGTGATTATATCGGAAAACTCTCACTTACGCATTCAACACAAAATTTATTTTGTCGGTTTACCAAAACTAAGTTTTCCTTTCAATCTGAATTTGAACCTTACATTTTTTCATACTGATGCACGGAAAACATATGACTACATGCTGCCGCCACTATCGAAATGTAAAAATGTTTGGATTTCATTCGGGGTATGAAAATAATTTATCTGTTCTTGTATTAATTTCCTTGAATAATGATCTATTTAAATCCTTAATGTATATTTGACAGTAACTTTCTAGACTAATATTATCTTCTAGCTTGTTATGTACTTATTCTCGTGCTGTTTCCCTAGATTAATGATGCTTTTCATCTTCTGTCTATTTTGTTACCGTAACTCCCATGACATAGCACATTAATTTATGGATTTTTATCACATGGCAGGCAAAGACCCATATAGCTGTAGTGCCTTGGGGTATTATGTTAATTTCTTAGAACAATGATCCAATTTAGCTCTTAATAGATGTTTTATCTTAAACCTCTAGAATAACGATTAATTTAAGCTATTCATGTATATTTCATGTTAACTCCCTGTAGTCAGGTTTTCTCTAGCTCATAATATACCTATTCTTTTGGTTTTTCTGTAGTGTGTTGATCCTTTTCAGATCTTAATATATGGTATGTGTTCTCAAGATAAGTATTCCTTTATGCTCCTAATGTATCTCTTCATTAAGTTCCTACAATTATATTCCCTTCTAGCTTTTAATGTTTTTGTACCTCAGACAGTCATACCTTTTAACCTCTCATTGCATTTGCACTAATTTTAAAATCATAAATAATTTTAATTAATATTTATAAAAACAATTATCAAACATTATGTCCGCTACTGACCAGAAATCAAGAAGGAAGCCCAATATGACTTTTCAAGGGAATTAATTTTTTACTTGAAGGCAGAGGCACTAACATAATCGAGAATAAGACAACAAATTATATCCTACACAGTGTATATTTCACTCGAAAACTAAGGCAGTGTTCCTTAATTCTTCATTAAAACGTCATACATTCATGTACCGTACAAGATAGAAGGTATAATCGAAATTTATCTCAGGTTTACCTACAGTATGTGTTGAGAATTCCACGTTATGTTCGATCGACAATGCCGAAGCTTTAGCTAATCTGAAATTTGTTTCATCATCAGTGTCATCGTAGTCTTCAAAGTATGTAGCGGGTTCTTTTTATTATCCACCTAGGATATTTTCTTGCATAATTTTGGTTATATTCCTCGTCGCTCCGATTTTCTACTTTAGTTAAATATTCCAGCCGTCTATAGGCTGCCATCTTGAAAGGATATTATCTCTGACTTTACGTTTTACTGGCCAACCTTTCTCCGGTTCTCCGAGATAATAATCGTTGTCCGAGATAATATCGTTTGTGAATAAAATGTAACTGGTAGCTAGGTTTTCTTAGCTTTAAACCATGATAAAAGCTTTTACTAGCGTTCCTCAATACGGACCTCAGGAAAATTCCCAAATTAAGAGAGAATATACAGTCATTTTATGGTCCTTGTGAGAACCTGTCTTCATTAACATATTAGACATTCTATAGGACAAATATGAAATATGTGTGAGATACAAAAGTACGTAAGTTGAACCCATGCTCTACCGACATCGTTAAATATGTATTGTAGTCTTTATATTGCATGTTTTATTCACGTACTTTGATGTTCAGAGCATTTTGGAACAACACTTTTAGAACAACAATTTTGTCAAGAACACTCGTATGGTGATCAAGTTATTATACTTGCAATTTAAACAAAGTACAATTCTTCATTGAAGTCCTTTGTATTACACATTCTTAATAATAATCAAATCGAATACTGTACCACAAATCATCCAGAGCCAAGTTCGGTAACTGTCAAATATTTCTACACGATTGTTTCACATGCAGCGCTATCGGGACGACGTGGAAAAATCCACAGTTCTAGCCGTTCAGGCAAGCAACCCAATGTTGAAAACATCCTAGGGATATGAGCTACAAATTTTAGGTAAATCAAATATAATAAAGTATGAGAATATATTCTTTATTTATTCCTAAGAATTATAATCCTTTTCTTTGTCATATTTATCCGGTCGATTAGATTAGCAGATTGCCTATATCTGCCACTACGAGTGCTAATATGAGTTAATTCAGAGTTTCACTTAGGCCCTTATAACTACATTCGGTGTGGACATCTTTCAAAAAATCGAAAAACTTTTGAGAGTATTAAAGCAAGGAATACATAACAGAAAGAATTATGTAAATAAAGTAATTTGGCTAGGATTTGAATTTGAAAAATCAAGTACAAAAACAAGCGATTTTAGGCTGTCTTTCCTGAACTACATTTAGATCGTAAGTATTTCCGAAATGTATTTATTTTTAGTTTGATAAAGCTATCCAATACTAACAATTTTAAACCTTTCCGGGCCCTTTAGCCCTTCAATTTTCGGCACAATTGAGCAAATTGCTTACGTTTACATTATTCGTAGTTTGGAGACCCTTACTTTGCCTGTTAAGAAATATTTTCGACATTAAAAAGAGCTGCGTTGCGACTTAGCTGGCAGTGGTCCATGTGAAGTCACATAGATAAGTACCAGACTAGCTAATGGTGTGACAAATATACTATCTGCAATCAGAAATTCCACTAACTCTAGTGATCCATTAACAAATGGTGGAATTACTTATCTATAGGTTTTATTGTAACCCAGCATTAGAGTTTTACGTGATAGTTAATCTTAAACCATACCTCCGGTCACAGTTTAACGTAGTTTTCTATTTCTGAAACCTAATTTGAATTGATTGGAATTTGAACTATGGCTGCCTCGTGAAAAGGACAAAGCAACAAAGTCATTTAATTCTCATGACCAACAACAAACAGTACATATTTCGAGTAGAGGATGCCTGAAACACTTTTTTTTTAAAATTTATTTGGCTTTAGATCAGTTACAGACCAAACAGCCACCTGGATATTACAGTACGCTAGTTTGAACTTTACAATTCATTACAAGTCATTGTCACAGTGTAAAATATATATACATATAAAAGACATAGATGCTGCACGTCATTACATTAAAATCACATACATTTCCACAGAAAATCAATCAGATTTGTAGACAAGTTGTTTTTAAATAGTTCCCAATAATAGTATACACTTTTTTATTTAATTTATTTTCCGGGTTGAACCGTGTTGTACTTGTACGCATATCACGTACAGTTTGCCGACGTTTCGAATACATTGCAGTATTCATTGTCAAGGCGACTGAAATACCCCTACTCGATCCGAGGTAATCAGTCTCCCAGGCAGAGTTACACTACTAGAGTGGCCTTGATCTTGGCCTTTTATATCCTAGCCTATCTGGCTGGCGTAAGCCCTGGCTGTCTCGCGAGGCTTCTGGAAAGTTTATGTCACAGCCAGGTAGTGGGGGCTTGCCCGCGCTGTTATGTAATGGGGTTGCGGCCCGTGTGTTTATGTTGTGGTCTGTATGTCTTAATCTATGAATGATGGGCATCCAAGAATTACTGATTTTGTATCCTCCTTCTAAATTTATGTTATTCGGATGTTTCTTGATTTCGATAGCCTCGCGGATTTTTCTTTCCAGATTCCAAGGGATAGCTGCTAGGATCTTGGTCTTGTCAAATGATATTCCGTGCCTAGTTTCGTAGGAATGCTTGGCTACTGCTGAAATATCTGTGTTTTGGTTCTTGGTGTGACGGATATGTTCTTTTAGGCGGGTGGAGATCAGACGTTTTGTCTCACCTACATAACAAGCTCCGCAGCTACATTCAATGTGATACACTCCAGGGGCCTGTAATTCTATTGTGTCTTTTACTGGTGGTGGATAACGGGCTAGCTTACGGTGAGGTTTATAGATAGTTTTTATGTTGTATTTGTCCAGTATCTTGCCGATCCTGTCTGTAGTGTTTTTAATGTATGGCAGTATCGCTGTTTTCTGGCGGGTCAGTTCTTCTTTCCCGTTGTTTTCTCCTGCGGCGGTCTTTTCTTTCTTCTCTTCTGATTTTTTAAGGACTCGTCGGATGTTATTGAGCGAGTAGCCATTTTTCCTAAGGGTTTCCGTGAGGTGTTCTTTTTCTTCCTCGAGGTGCTCTGCGTCAGATATCGCTATGGCCCTGTTTACTAGTGATGTTAGGACAGCCTGCTTTTGTGATGGGTGATGATGAGACGAGGCGTGTAGGTACCTGTCTGTGTGAGTGGGTTTCCTGTATACTGCGCGACTCAGCGTCCCATTGGGGTTACGTATTACTAGCACATCCAGGAACGGTAGTTTTCCGTCTACTTCTATTTCCATGGTGAACTGAATATTTACGTGTATGGAGTTGAGATGGTCGAGGAATAGCTGTAGGTTATTGCTCCCGTGAGGCCAGATTACAAAAGTGTCGTCTACAAAACGGAGAAAACATTTCGGTTTCAGGGCAGATGTAGCTAAGGCTTTCTGTTCGAAGTGTTCCATATACATGTTTGCTATTATTGGAGAGAGTGGCGACCCCATCGCGGCCCCTTCAGTCTGTTCGTAGAACTCCCCGTTGAAATAGAAGTAAGTGGCGCTAAGGCATTCTTTAGCTAGTGTTGACAGGTCTTCTGGAAGTTTCTGATCTAATAGCGGAAATACTTCTGTTAGCGGCACCTTGGTGAAAAGTGACGTGACGTCAAAGCTTACTAATAGGTCCGTACTTTCAATTGATTGGTCCTTAAGGAGCTGGATGAAATGTCGGGAGTCCTTCACGTAGGTTTCAGTGTTTCCTGTATGTGGCTGAAGTAGTCCAGCTAGGTAGCGGGCGATCTCGTGCGTGGGAGAGCCTATAGCGCTCACGATAGGTCGCAGAGGTATGCCTTCTTTGTGGATTTTAGGCAGGCCATACAATTTTGGAGGTATCGGGTCCGAGGATATCAGTTTCTTCTGTATTTCGGCTGGGATACTGGAATTTTTTATTAGTGTGTGGAGTTTGTTCTTAATGCGGTTGGTAGGGTTCCTAATTTTCTTGTATTTAGAATCGGTGAGTAATTGTTCTATTTTCCGAGTGTAGTCTGTGCGTGTCATTATCACCGTAGCGTTGCCTTTATCTGCGGGTAGGATAATTGTTTCCGTATCTTGACGTAGTGTTTTTAGGGCATGAATTTCTTCTTTAGTCAAATTGGATGGCGGCGGCTTTGCGGATCTCATTAGACATGATACATCCTGTCTGATCTCCTCTGCAGATTCGGTAGGAAGGTGCCGGATTGCAATTTCTACTTTGCTAATTATTTCTTCTACCGGTATGCTATTCGGAGCTACTGCGTAGTTGAGTCCTTTTCTCAAGACCGAGGTAGTGGGTTCACTGAGTGGCTTATCTGTGAGGTTTACTATTACATTCTTCTTCAGTGGGGCAGGTGGTTTCGGTTTCTGTTTTTGTAAGAGGCGGTTGAATTTCTTGTTTTGCTTGGCAGTGGCTAGTTCCAGTGTACGCTGGGATTGTGTGTTGCTAATGCTGTCTAACGTGGTCCAATCATTGAGCGACAGAGTGCTGGCAAGTTGCAGGTGGAGATGAAATAATTTATTGTTGAGGTAGTCCAGAGTCTGTCTTGTGTCACTGATCCGTTCTCTGAGGAGTTTTATGCTGGTTTCGTGAAGAATACGGTCAGTCCGTCGGTTCTTGGTGTGATATTTCAGTCTCACACATGCTGGTATAATGCTGTTGTCCCTGCAGCGTTTCAGAAAGGCGAGTCGAGCCAGGTAGTTACTCATTTTCTTCCGAAGGTTGTCGAACTGCCTAGTAGCTTTGAGAATATCCTCCCCGTAAAGGTTTCGTATCTTAGAAGTGAAGCTTCCACGGTGTGAAGAATTATTTAATTTATTTTCCGGGTTGAACCGTGTTGTACTTGTACGCATATCACGTACAGTTTGCCGACGTTTCGAATACATTGCAGTATTCATTGTCAAGGCGACTGAAATACCCCTACTCGATCCGAGGTAATCAGTCTCCCAGGCAGAGTTACACTACTAGAGTGGCCTTGATCTTGGCCTTTTATATCCTAGCCTATCTGGCTGGCGTAAGCCCTGGCTGTCTCGCGAGGCTTCTGGAAAGTTTATGTCACAGCCAGGTAGTGGGGGCTTGCCCGCGCTGTTATGTAATGGGGTTGCGGCCCGTGTGTTTATGTTGTGGTCTGTATGTCTTAAGCTATGAATGATGGGCATCCAAGAATTACTGATTTTGTATCCTTCTTCTAAATTTATGTTATTCGGATGTTTCTTGATTTCGATAGCCTCGCGGATTTTTCTTTCCAGATTCCAAGGGATAGCTGCTAGGATCTTGGTCTTGTCAAATGATATTCTGTGCCTAGTTTCGTAGGAATGCTTGGCTACTGCTGAAATATCTGTGTTTTGGTTCTTGGTGTGACGGATATGTTCTTTTAGGCGGGTGGAGATCAGACGTTTTGTCTCACCTACATAACAAGCTCCGCAGCTACATTCAATGTGATACACTCCAGGGGCCTGTAATTCTATTGTGTCTTTTACTGGTGGTGGATAACGGGCTAGCTTACGGTGAGGTTTATAGATAGTTTTTATGTTGTATTTGTCCAGTATCTTGCCGATCCTGTCTGTAGTGTTTTTAATGTATGGCAGTATCGCTGTTTTCTGGCGGGTCAGTTCTTCTTTCCCGTTGTTTTCTCCTGCGGCGGTCTTTTCTTTCTTCTCTTCTGATTTTTTAAGGACTCGTCGGATGTTATTGAGCGAGTAGCCATTTTTCCTAAGGGTTTCCGTGAGGTGTTCTTTTTCTTCCTCGAGGTGCTCTGCGTCAGATATCGCTATGGCCCTGTTTACTAGTGATGTTAGGACAGCCTGCTTTTGTGATGGGTGATGATGAGACGAGGCGTGTAGGTACCTGTCTGTGTGAGTGGGTTTCCTGTATACTGCGCGACTCAGCGTCCCATTGGGGTTACGTATTACTAGCACATCCAGGAACGGTAGTTTTCCGTCTACTTCTATTTCCATGGTGAACTGAATATTTACGTGTATGGAGTTGAGATGGTCGAGGAATAGCTGTAGGTTATTGCTCCCGTGAGGCCAGATTACAAAAGTGTCGTCTACAAAACGGAGAAAACATTTCGGTTTCAGGACAGATGTAGCTAAGGCTTTCTGTTCGAAGTGTTCCCCACGCACGAGATCGCCCGCTACCTAGCTGGACTACTTCAGCCACATACAGGAAACACTGAAACCTACGTGAAGGACTCCCGACATTTCATCCAGCTCCTTAAGGACCAATCAATTGAAAGTACGGACCTATTA
This sequence comes from Anabrus simplex, assembly GCF_040414725.1. NCBI lineage: Eukaryota > Metazoa > Arthropoda > Insecta > Orthoptera > Tettigoniidae > Anabrus > Anabrus simplex. Next base: position 109,566,323 of record NC_090268.1, read on the forward strand.
GTAAGCTTTGACGTCACGTCACTTTTCACCAAGGTGCCGCTAACAGAAGTATTTCCGCTATTAGATCAGAAACTTCCAGAAGACCTGTCAACACTAGCTAAAGAATGCCTTAGCGCCACTTACTTCTATTTCAACGGGGAGTTCTACGAACAGACTGAAGGGGCCGCGATGGGGTCGCCACTCTCTCCAATAATAGCAAACATGTATATGGAACACTTCGAACAGAAAGCCTTAGCTACATCTGCCCTGAAACCGAAATGTTTTCTCCGTTTTGTAGACGACACTTTTGTAATCTGGCCTCACGGGAGCAATAACCTACAGCTATTCCTCGACCATCTCAACTCCATACACGTAAATATTCAGTTCACCATGGAAATAGAAGTAGACGGAAAACTACCGTTCCTGGATGTGCTAGTAATACGTAACCCCAATGGGACGCTGAGTCGCGCAGTATACAGGAAACCCACTCACACAGACAGGTACCTACACGCCTCGTCTCATCATCACCCATCACAAAAGCAGGCTGTCCTAACATCACTAGTAAACAGGGCCATAGCGATATCTGACGCAGAGCACCTCGAGGAAGAAAAAGAACACCTCACGGAAACCCTTAGGAAAAATGGCTACTCGCTCAATAACATCCGACGAGTCCTTAAAAAATCAGAAGAGAAGAAAGAAAAGACCGCCGCAGGAGAAAACAACGGGAAAGAAGAACTGACCCGCCAGAAAACAGCGATACTGCCATACATTAAAAACACTACAGACAGGATCGGCAAGATACTGGACAAATACAACATAAAAACTATCTATAAACCTCACCGTAAGCTAGCCCGTTATCTACCACCAGTAAAAGACACAATAGAATTACAGGCCCCTGGAGTGTATCACATTGAATGTAGCTGCGGAGCTTGTTATGTAGGTGAGACAAAACGTCTGATCTCCACCCGCCTAAAAGAACATATCCGTCACACCAAGAACCAAAACACAGATATTTCAGCAGTAGCCAAGCATTCCTACGAAACTAGGCACGGAATATCATTTGACAAGACCAAGATCCTAGCAGCTATCCCTTGGAATCTGGAAAGAAAAATCCGCGAGGCTATCGAAATCAAGAAACATCCGAATAACATAAATTTAGAAGAAGGATACAAAATCAGTAATTCTTGGATGCCCATCATTCATAGCTTAAGACATACAGACCACAACATAAACACACGGGCCGCAACCCCATTACATAACAGCGCGGGCAAGCCCCCACTACCTGGCTGTGACATAAACTTTCCAGAAGCCTCGCGAGACAGCCAGGGCTTACGCCAGCCAGATAGGCTAGGATATAAAAGGCCAAGATCAAGGCCACTCTAGTAGTGTAACTCTGCCTGGGAGACTGATTACCTCGGATCGAGTAGGGGTATTTCAGTCGCCTTGACAATGAATACTGCAATGTATTCGAAACGTCGGCAAACTGTACGTGATATGCGTACAAGTACAACACGGTTCAACCCGGAAAATAAATTAAATAATTCTTCACACCGTGGAAGCTTCACTTCTAAGATACACTTTTTTGTTTTTGGTCGCCAGTAGTGTATTTACACAGGTTGGTAACTGTTGCTTAGCATGAAGTAGAGCTGTAATAAACACATTTTGCTGTTGGTGGTAATGAGCACATACAAAAAAAGAGATGGTTTATGTCCTGAATCGACTGGGCATCACAGGAACAGTATGGTGTATCCACTACGTTGATGCGATAAAGGTGACTTCTAAAACTTCCGTGATTGAAGCGCATTCGAGTGATAGTCGAGATGAATCGTCGTTGAGTGTTCCATTGTGCAAACCAAGGACGTCGCGGGGGATACTGTTCAATCGTTGAGTAAAATTTACCTTTGTGGCTCTTTGTCTCCTCCCACTTCTGTGACCACTGACTATATGCTCGTTGGAACATAATCACTGTATAATCCACGAAGTTGCTGGGAGTGTTCAGGACCTGTCCACTGACACATGCTTTCTTCGCAAAGTCATCTACATATTCATTATGTGGTATCCCGATGTGGGCTGGGACCCATACTAAGTTTACTCTAGAACCGCGTCTTTGGAGTTCATATGTTTTTTTAATAATACTGATATGGTAGATATTGGGTTTCTGGAGGATAAGCGGTGTAGATAGTGTGGAAAGGACGCTCAATGAATCGGTAATGATAGTGATACTCTTACGGTAGAATCGTCTGGCATATTTGAGCGCTTCTATAATGGCAATAGTTTCTGCTGCATAGATAGAAATATGTTCTGGCAAACGAAAACCTTGAGTTTCATGTTGATCAGAACAATAGAATGCACATCCTACGCCACTTATTGGTATTCTTGAGCCATCAGTATAAATTTTAACAGACGAAGGATACCGGAGAGTCAAATCCTCTTGACATAACTGCGCCAATCTGTGATTTTTTGTAGATATGTTAGTGATCTATCCACTTCCAAAGGGCATATGCAGTGCTCAAGTGGAATATCATATATGTCTACCACACTCTTTTGACAGTTTTGGGTCAGTAATGAGTCTATATATGTGACACTTTGCAGCAGGAGATATCTTTGATTCAAAGAAAGCCGGTCTTGATCGTCTGCTAAATGTTGTAATCTGCGAAGAGGTATTAGAACTGTTGAATTTTTAGTGTGAGTTTGCTTTAGTATGAACTTATCTGAAAGAAACTGTGCACGGATAGTTAAGGGCATCTCTGCGGCTTCTAAGAGAAGAGCATTAGTTGGCGTGGTTTTCATAGCTCCAAGGCATATGCGAATGCACTGAAATTGAATACTATCTAGTTTATTTAGTAGGCGTTTATTGCCACTGAAATAAAACATGCTTCCATAGTCCATCTTCGATCGTATCAGCGTGCGATATAGTACTAAGAGTATAGATGGGTGTGCTCCCCACCAAGTTCGAGTTAATGTGCGCAGGATATTGATCCCTTGTTTCAGTTTTGGAATAATATGTTGCATATGAGCAGTCCGCGTGAGACGGGAATCATACACAAGTCCGAGGAATTTGGTTTGTGGGTGAACTAATATGCTGTGTGATCCCAGGATGAAGTTGTAAATTGGTGGTTCAATTCTTCTTTTTGTGAATATTACTGCCGAGGATTTACTTGCAGAGAGGTCTAACCCATGTTGATGTAACCACTGATTTACATGCTGCATAGCATCTGCAAGACGACACTTGGCAGCAGGTACTGTCGTCGCTGAGGTAAACATGCATACGTCGTCAGCATACTAAAGAAGGCTAACTCTAGGAGGCAGAATATTTTCCAAATCTCGGGTATAAATAGTATACAGTAGGGGACTAAGTACTGCACATTGAGGGAGTCCTTGGGTCCATCGTCGTGGCCCGAGAAGTCTATGGTTATAGCGAAAATAAAGCCATCTAACATGTATAAATTGATATATACCCGACACTAAAGTTGGAGGCAATCCAAGAGAAATCAGTTTGTCCATTAGTATTGGTATTCGTACATTGTCATACGCAGCGGATATGTCCAAAAATAGAGCACAAAGGTATTGTTTATTTAGAAAAGCATTATGGATCGCTGTGGTTAATATGGCATGGTTATCATACGTGCCACGACCCTTGCGGAATCCATTTTGTGTAGATGGTAGCAGAGATTGTGATTATAGCCACCAATCCAAGCGATTTTTAATCATTCTTTCCACCGTTTTACCAATGCAGGAAGAAAGGGCAATAGCTCGATATCCTGCTGGATCTCCTGGCTCTTTTCCTGGTTTGAGGATGGGCACTACAATTTGTGTCTTCCATGACTCAGGTATGCATTTTTGAAACCAAAGTTCATTGACAATCCGGAGGAGAAGCTGCATAGTTTCGTCAGGAAGGTGTTGTAACATGGGGTATCGCATTTCATCGATGCCCGGTGCTGTATTGGCGGAGTTCTTAATGGCCACAAGTGGTCGGAATGATCTTCATTAAATGTACACGGTGGATAACTAGGTGATGGTGGCGTAATTCTATCAGCAAAATCCTCTAACCAAGAGGTATCAGGTGACGAATCCTGAGTACTATAATTTCTGTTGCGCAAATGTCGCATGCGATGCCAAACTTCTGCTATTGGGGTTTCCTTATTCAATGTGGAGCAGTATTTTTGCCAACTCTGTTTCTTATTTTGCTTGAGAAATCGCTTAGTTCGAGCAGAAATCTTCTGATATCGTAGGTATGTTTCTTGGGTAGGGTGTGTTCGGAATTCCCGGAGAGCCGTCCGCCGGAGAGCAATGGCACGGGAACAATCAGCGTTCCACCATACTGTTGGAGTGTTTTTCCGACCAGGAGGTTTTCTCAGGGGGATAGATATATGAGCAACACGTTCCATCATCTCAATAAAGGTATTATAATTGTCCATGGCGGATGTTTGGGTCCGAAAACAGCGTGTTTCCTCAAGTATTTTAGCCGTAAAAAGCGTCCAGTCTGCACCATGCATATTCCACTTGCTTGATGAATATGGTGAGGGGTTACTTGTAGGAGAAATATCAATGTTGATAAGTATTGGATAGTGATTTGAACCAAGCGAGTCTTTAAGTGCATTCCAGTGGGTGATTGTGGCAATGGCAGGTGAGCACATTGTTATATCAACTGCCGATGAACGGTGATATGAGGACGGAACTAGTGTTGGTGCGTCGTCATTCAATACGGATAGATTGAACGTGTCGACTGTCTCTAAAATATTGCAACCCTGTCGGTCGGTGAAGGCACACCCCCAGGTAGTATTGTGTGCGTTGAGATCCTCGCATATAAGGGACGGTGATGCCAAAAGAGATAAAATATGATTCCAAACTGCCGGTGTTATAATTCTGCCTGGTTTACAATATATTGAAAGACATGTGAACTCAAGCGCAGGTAAATGGATACGTGCTGCAACGAGTTGTATACCAGGATCTACCCCCACTGTGACAGGCAGTACCTTAAAAGAAACTGCATTATGTATGAAAAGTGCTGTACCTCCTTTGCCATCGAACCGATCGTCTCGTAGATATTATAATTTCGAAATCTTGTAAGTTTTGATGCGTTGAACCACGTCTCGGAAATCGCTGCCACCTTGATATCTTTGCAACCAAGTTCGTGCTCTAAACTTTCCTTATTAGCAATGGCAGATCTAGCATTCCACTGCAGGACCTTAAAACCCATTGAATTTATTTATTAAACTAGATATAAATTCCCGAATGACAAGGGGATTTTCTATGGGTGTTGTCTGAGACGAGGTGATTATTTGCATGATAAGTTGGACTAATTCTTCTATAATGAAGTTATTTCGATTGATGGAATGGTCAGGAATGTTATATGGACGAGGAGGATATGGGTTTTGTCCAATAGGTGTAATTGGTAATTGTTGAGGAGCAAACAGTCGTTGGTGTGGCGGAGGGTAAGCTGGGGAAGGAGGGGGAGCTTCTTGGTGGCGAGTAGGACGTAGAGTGGAGAGGGAGGGAAGTTGTCGTTGCGTAGGCGCGGCATGATGCGGTGTGAGTAGCCCTTGTTCCTGTTGACCTTGATATTGTGGATGGGATAACTGTTGTGATGATTGCATTGATGGCAAAGCTGTATGATACTGATTGTTTATTATAGATGAATTTTGTAGTGGCTGTGTCGGTAGAGGAGGAAATTCATCGTGACTACTGTATTGTGGTACAGTAGCAACCACCTGAGCGTATCCCCGACTTTGCTGCTCTGTTGATGTATGCATAGGAAGTGTGTTATAAGCAGTTGCCCTTTTCATGACTCGCTGCCTAACGTACACCGGACAGTTCTTATCTGAAGCAAAATGTTGACCTTGACAGAGTGCACAACGAACTTCCGTGGTATTGTCACAGTTTTCTGTTAAGCGTGGACCCGCACATCTGTTACAACGCGCTACTCTTGACTTACATTGTCCTTGCCTGTGGCCCAGACGTAAACATAGGTCACACTGTACTACTGGAGCAACATACGGTTCCACAGCACAGCGAGTTCCCAATATAGCTATATGAGTGGGGAGGGACTGCGATCGAAAAGTTACGAGATACGCTTGGATTGCTATAACTTGATCTGGGTGCGTATGTGATCTTTTGGTATATCTCTTAATACGCACAACTGGACATGGAGAGTCAATTTCTTCTAAAATTTCCTGCTCGCTTAACGTGGTGTCGACATTTCTGATTATACCCTGTATATGGATCAGAAAGTTGGGAATGCAAGCTTCTAAATTCCTTTGTTTAAAAACATCACATTGTACAATTAAATTTGCAGATCCTGCCGTGCGAGCTACAATTTTTAAACGATTTTTTTCCAATAGGGCGGATGTCAACCACTTCCTTTTTAAAGGCATATATATGTTGAAAAAGCAGTTTACCTATCGACATAGGGTGTAGATGACCAACTTTACTGTCCAAACTTTCTACGAAAATACAGTACGGGCCTATGTCGGTGCGACTATATCTATTGTCTTTACTTTGATAGGTAGGCGCTCTCTTATCAGAACTAAGCTTATTTGAACTTGAGTGATTATTTACTGGCACGTCTTGGACCGAGGGATTACTAGATGTTGAAGTACTGGCGTCTGACATATCCATGTCTATCAACTTTTCGACTTCGTTTATGGTTCCATTTGACTGTCCTACCATTTGTCCGCAAAATCGTTTAGCTGGTCGATTAGGTACATCTACACTATTATCTAGTAGGTCATTTGGTTGATGAGGAGTACATACATTATTACCTACAGGTGTGATGCTCTCTTGTAGTGAGGGGGTATTAGTGCCCGTGTTCTGAGCGCCGTGATGATGTTGCTGGTGCTGGTCCTGCTGCTGCTGTTGATGTTGATGTTGCTGATGAGAATAGCATGCTAACTCTTGATGATCATAACTGGCAGGTGGTGGTTGAAATTGTGATGTTCCGTTCGTTAGAGTAGGCCTATGGTTCACTGAGTCTAATTGAGGTAGCGAGTCGTGCATATAATATGTCTCTAATGCCAACTTAATGGACTGCCCCGTATCTAGGGGGTCAGCCACTATATAGTGTTAACTAACTGATACTATACTTTTCCACAATTCAATGTATTAAACGGTAAACTATGATGATTTCACTAATGAAATGTTTATGTCCGAGGATGGTTTCACTGCCGCACTAACAAGTCTCACTAGCTATAGCGGAGTCGAGTTATGTTACAACCTGCCTGTCCGGCTGCTCGCCACGAACTGCCTGAAACACTTTATTGTAAAATGTAAACGAATTCACTCCAAGTACCTACTTAATGTGTTAGAATTGATTTTGCATGAATGTATCATTCTGTGAGAAGTTGACGTTGAGTCTAATGACGCACAGTAGAATACTGTTTCAGAGATAGATGACTGTTAGTTTACACCTACGGTAGTAAATGAAAGCCTCCGTAAATTACGTCTTGTCAGTCGAACGGAGATTTAAGTTGGAAATCTGGTATTACTCAGCATATAAAGAAAATCACTCCGCATGTGCATATCACTTTTTAATTTTCTAAAACATAATTTAGCATTTAACATAAAGCACAATTGACCTGTGAACGTACATTGGCCCAATTCCATCTGCAATAAAGTAGGTAAGGGCCATGTTGAGAGGAACAAGGAAACGCATTTTTAAATGTTCCGTTCTCTCTGTCTGTCTGTCTGTCTGTCTCTATGAATGCATGTACGCGCAACACGAGAAAACGGCTGAAGAGCATTTAATGAAAATCTATATCTAATTTAGGGGAATAAGGAACTTCATTCTAGGCTAGAAATAATTATATTCACGCTGAGCGAAATGGATACGTTTTTAGCGTACCTGCTATGATAACAAGTATTCATGAATTTCGATTTTTGTTGCCAAGTCCATATCAATGCCTATCCAGAAGGAAATTGGTGAACAGGATATAATGAAAATTGGTATGTTAAGTCCGGGAATAAAGCACTACAGTCTAGTCTATAAATAACTTTATTCACGCTGGATGAAATGGTAGTTTGGGAGAAGGTGTCTAAAATTGAATATTTAATTACCTATGTCATTAAGCAATTTAATAAAATCTTATTCACAACGTATACACGACTTCATTTAGAATTATGAACGCAGTGTAGCATTCCGTAGCGAAACACGGGTACACTAGCTAGTAACCAATACAATCTTGTTCTTCTTCTATTCATCCTCTTCTTCTTCTTCTCCTCCCCCTCCTTCTCCTCTTGTTTTTTTCCCTAATTTCTTAGTCAGCACTTTCCGACACTATCACGACGTGGAGATTTTTAATCATTACTCAGTGTTTAATCAATCAATCAATCAATCAATCAATCAATCAATCAATCAATCAATCAATCAATCAAAGAACCCACAATACCCTATTACAAGTCAAAATACAATCTTCAAGAGATTGAAGTAATAGGACTATTGGTCATATCACGTGGCACCATTCCTCGACACTTTGCCGACACATGAAAGCGTTTACAGTTACCCATGGAGGGCAATCACGAAATACTGTAGTTAGGATGGCTCTTCGAGGTTCCATTAGGCTCCTGAGGAACCACATATTCAGCGCATAATGTCGTTACTGATAAGAACATTGAAAATTTTTGTGTTTATTCCTCTGTAACGTCTCCTCGTGCTATCCCTATTACCTCGTTATTCATGGCAGCCTGTCAACGCAGGAGATTGCTTTTTTAACAATAAACTTATATATATTTTGGTCTTTCGCCCAGTTGGCAGATTGTATAATTTACGTTGATTATACAGGGAGAAATGGTCACAGACGCGGAAATCCCCAAGCGAGCACCGTATGGCTTGTGTCATGCTTGAACTGATAAGGAGTGTTGAAAGGTGACGCAGCAGATACTTAGCTCTCTCGCTCAGCTCGCTAGTAACTATTGGACTTTTTAAGGTGTATTATAAGGATATTTCCGGGATGGTCAAGTAGACTACAATGCAGAGAATATTTTTGGTCGAGTCCTATTTGCAAAACAAGAAGAAACCAGTTAAAAGGTGCCTTCGAAAATTCCGTTGACAGTTTCCCGGTTTGACACTACCATCAAAACGTTACGTGCTACAACACGTTCACATGGGTTGGTTCCGTAACTAATAAGAAAAGACAGGGAAGGAGAACAGCTCTCACACTTGAGAGGTTAGAAGATATACGACCACGACCGCAAGTCAGTCCACGTAAGTCGCTTCAGAGAGTAAATCAGGAAACTGGTATTTCACATTCGTCAGCATGTACCGTAACAAAATGATTACATTTACGATCTTACTGGTCTCATTCAGTCCGTAACATACCACCTACCGATTTCATTGCAAGAATACGATTTTTCAATAGACTAATGAATAGTGTTCACGGCAGTATCGTGGATCCGAACATTATTATTATTTTGTTATTTACTTATCTATCATGAGTATGTATACAGCTAATAAGTTCAGTTTCGTTTAGTTCCTATAGGCGTAATCATCACGTCTTCCTTGAGACGATTACGTCCGTTCGCCATTGCGGGCTGCGCTCGCTGTCTCCGCTTCCCTGCGCTCCTATTCCACGCTACTTCGCTATAAAGTTTTAAATTATACTTCCCATATTAATTATTTTTTAAAAATTTCGTGTGGCTATTTCTAACCGAGTGCAGCCCTTGTACGGCAGACCCTCCGATGAGGGTGGGCGGCATCTGCCATATGTAGGTAACTGCGTGTTATTGTGGTGGAGGATAGTGTTATATGTGTGGTGCGTGAGTTGCAGGGATGTTGGGGACAGCACAAACGCCCAGCCCCCGGGCCATTGGAATTAACCAATTAAGGTTAAAATCCCCGACCCAGCCGGGAATCGAACCCGGGACCCTCTGAACCGAAGGTCAGTACGCTGACCATTCAGCCAACGAGTCGGACATTAATTAATTAATTAATTACTCTGTATTGGTTGGTAGCGTCATGTGGTGTGTGCTGATAAAGAGCACAAATGCCCAGTCTCCAAGCCAGAAGAATGAACACTACGTGTTTAAAATAACCGATTTGGCCAGGCATCGAATCCGACGCCCACCGAACTAAACGGCACTATGCTGATCACTCATCCAACCAGGGGGGTGGATATTGAGCAATAACACCCAGTAATGCAAAATAAAAATTTCCAGCAGGGCTACACAGGTGAATGCGGGAGTATGGAACAAACTCACAGATCGGAAAAACTTATGCTGGAAGTCGCCTCTGCCGACATCAACTCCTTCCTTCTGTCACCAGCACGCCCGCCTAGCTATAAAACACGTCATTTCGTTCTTTATTGTATGAACAAACGTACAGGCGATTCCTGATGAGAAATAATGTTTACTATATCCTTAGTAATACACAACATTATTTCTATTAGACTACTAGTGAGGGAAAAATATACACCTCTTCAGACAAGCAACTCAGTGTTGAAAACGACCTAGGGATACGAGCTACATATTTCAGGTAAATAAAATATCATAAAGTATGAGACTACATTCTTTATTCTTAAATATTAAAATTATTTTCTTAATCATCGTCATCCGGTCGATTACAATAGCAGTTTGTTTTTTCTACCACTACGAGAGCTAGTGTGAGTAAATGCGTTGTTTCACTTAAGCACCACTAGGAGCGCTAATGAGAGTCAATGCACAGTTGCACCTAAAAGCCTTTATAAGTAGGGCCTACATTCAGTGTGGACATTTTTCGAAAAATCAAAAAACGCCTCAAGGTATTCAACCATGGAACAAATTACAGTAAGAATTATGTAAATAAGCTAATTTGGTAGAATTTGAATAAAAATTAAAACGAGTAAAGAAACAATCGATTTAAGCTGCTTTTTTTTTGGAACTGAATTTAGGCCGGAAATTACGTTCGAATTTTGTTTTAGTTTGAAATCTTTCCGGGTCCTTTAGCCTTTAAATGTTTGACATAACTGAGGAAATTGCTTAATTGTACGTTTTTTGTATAATGGAGACCCATTCTTTGTCTGTTAAGAAATGTTTTTGACATTAAAGTGTACACGCGTTTAGGAATGGGAAATAATGTTTACTATATCCTTAGTAGTACACATTACTTGTATTAGACTAATAGTGAGGAAAATATTAACGATTATGTTGTTCTCTTTTTCTTTCATGACTCCAATCCAAAGTTTCTATCCTTTAAAACAAACTACGAAATGAATAATTAAGATCTTAATTGCCCTTGATTTAGATAACAAATTTTATAAATCTCTTCACAATCATTTCCTTGTAGCTCTGTAACAAACAAAACGGACGGCTTAATATGCAGATTTCATTGTCGTAAAATCAATTTATGTAATAGCGTCTTCAGTTGAGATCACTTTCAGTAAAGTGCCTTGTTTTAAATGCAGCTTCATAGAACACTCAAATAATTTAAGAGGATTATACCGAGTACTTTTAACATCCTGGTACGTGTTCCATGCCACGTTTTCCTTCATAATTGGATACAAGAAATGTAAAATCTCGCCTACAAGTACACCCCGGACAGAGAAGTAGACGCGTAGGGGATGGTACTCATCGAACTCTCTAAACTGAACGCCTGAGAAGATAAGTAGCTTAATTTCAGGCATAAATGCGATTTGCTGCTTTACTTAGAGTCAATTCATATTATGGCAATTACCATGGAGAAAAGAAATAAATGGGCGATTTTTCACACCAGTATGAAAGTCACAAAATGCAAGCAAATACTGACTTTAATTTCATAACTTAAGATGCATGATCAGGATACCTAAATCTGGACGTCAGAGGTACAGTTTCGTAAACGAAGAAAACGCTGATTTTGAGGGTTCTTTTAAAAGCATGTGACCTGTTTTGTTCCTGTTTTCTTGTGAGTACACGGTACTGTATGTTTCGCAGGAATTAGCATAAGAGATGTGATACTATTTATTTATTTATTTATTTATTTATTTATTTATTTATTTATTTATTTATTTATTTATTTATTTATCGTGCTTCAGGCAGGTATAAACCTAGTGATGTGTAACACATATATTACCTAGAAACACATATAAAATTAAAATTATATTATCCCTATGAAAGGCATTGTAAAGTCAAGTCATACGAAATAAAATACGCTTTTCTTCAGTAGTATAATATCATTACAAATATTCAAAAATTCCTTTAAGTTTTATTGGCGCACTGACGTATCGAACAATAGTATTCTAATTAGCAACCGGCTATGCAATGTAAACAGGATCACAAAACATACAACGTAGAGCATTTCTATATTATTTGTTACTGGTAAACTTCAATAAAAGAAGATATGTACTCCAATGTCACATATCGTTTCAAAATGATAATATCACTCCACTTCCTTATTAGGAATTCCTTCTTGGCTACAGTCAAAGCGTGAGCTACCTTGGGAAATTTATGTGTGTATGTGGAGGGAGGTTTGTAGGTCAAAGTTTAATGAGTCGGAAGTCACAGTTGTCATGCTTCGAGCAGGGACTGATTACAGCCTACATAGAAGAAGGATTATCTTCATAGGAAATATCTAGGAGAAGTGTTATATCATCTACTGTGATAACCTCCTGAAATTAAACAAGGTTATGGAGGAAATTTCGCCAGCAAAACCTTAGAACCGACATCTAGACAAAAAAGATCTTTGGAAGCGTGAATCTGGCGAAACAATGTTGGCATGCCTCTCTTATAAACTTTCATTATCCAGGATGGTCAGTCAGAGCAATATTTTGAAATACAAGGAGAAGGAAGCAGCCTCGTATGGCGTGGTGCGTAAGGGGAAGAGAGTTTAGTGATCAAGAGATCATGTGACTATCATAAAACAGCCAAATAACTACTCTTAAGATCATGGGATACCTTCCATCCCAGCAGTGGTGACAAAGCAGGCTTCCAAATTTTAAAACCTGAGATTTTTGGACAGAAATAAACACAAATATTTCCAAATATTGAATGTGACTTGACAGAATCTGATGGTGTTCTTTTAAGAACGAAATACGCTATTCTTTGTTTGACAGTCTGTATTTGTATTCCTTGTTTAAATAATGTGCCTTTTTACAGGTATGTTATAGTGTAATATTTATTATATTTATATAAACAAATATTCTACGTTAACATTAGATACGTTATACGAATTAATAACTTAAAGAATAATGCTGATATTTTAAAATAATATTATCAAATCTGTCTGTTAGATCATCAGCCCAGAGGCTGGTTGGATCCTCAAATAGCACCACCAAAGGTTATGCGGTTATAAGGAAACCGCAAAAACCAATGGCAGCACCAAAATGAGGCGTACTAGGCAAGATGAGGAGTGAGGTAGTTTGCCATTGCTTTCCTCACTGGGTCAGAAAGTACTATTGCGGCACGACTGACCCTATGAGCAGCACCTTTCATAACACTCAGATGCACTACTCATGCTCTGAATGTCATTACTCAGCACTACCCATACCCCAGCAGCTTCCATATTGTCACAGCCATGGATGTTGACTGAGACTTCGGTGGAAGCTACACTTTACTCTGGCCTGTGCCAAGAGATGGATGCAAAAGTACCGTATCCATCAAGAAATGACAGCAGGGAGATTATCAAATACCCCGGTCTAAAGTATAAAGGGGACTTATTAATTCGTTACATTTTTCCTTTCTTAGTCAAATTTATCTGTCTTGAATTCACTAAATCTCGGCCTCTAGGATACCTTTATCACATGACAACTTCAAATCTGGAAGAGCATTTGATTGCAGCATTATTCTATGGATTAACTGAAATATAACCTACTTTAAATCTCATCCTTAGGGTAACAATGAACTATATGTTTTGTTCTTTTGCGTGTCTCTTAATGATTTGTGCAGCTTTCAATGGCGTACTATACCATGCTAAGAATTGTACACCATTACAGCTTTTAACTTTGTATCACATAAAATACACATACGCTTTCTAATACACCGCAGATATGCTACTGTCGTGTATTATTAGCTTCTATCTCCTGCGTGCACAGCGATTCTTATTCGAACAACCTCTACCTTGTTTAGCGTGTTGGTCCCGCGTGAAGTCACAGCTTTGCAACTGCCCATCTCTTCCGTTATACCTACATTCTACTCTAAGACTTGCCATACTTCCAGCTGATGGAGACGCATCCTGCGAGTGTGGTGTAACACAAGATCCGTACCACCTGCTCATTTGTCCCCTACTAGAACATCCCTGCACTACACAGGACCTAATTGAGGCGAACAACAAGGCCATCGGAGTTGCTACATTTTGGAAATGCTGACCGGACACGGAATGATGATGACTCTAAGACTTGTATCTTGGGTCCAGGATAAAAAATTCCGGACGAGAAAAACCTGGAATACTGACCCTACCTCAGTAGAATAAGGCTCAGAAGAAGATGGTGATGAAGAAAAAAAGATTAACGAAGTTTTTTTTAAATTTGCTTTACGTCGCACTGACGCAGATAGGAAGCGCCTGTGGCCTTTACCTGCTGTGGAAATGGGAAACCACACAAAACCATATTTAGGGCTGCTGGCAGTGGGGTTCGAACCCGGTATCTCCCGAATACAAGCTAAGAGCTACGTGACTCAAGCAGCGCGGCCACATGCTCGATCGGAAAACGTCTTGAATATTATGATTAAGGGAAACGAAATAATAATAATAATAATAATAATAATAATAATAATAATAATAATAATAATAATAATAATAATAATAATAATTGTACCGAGCGGTACACCTCCACGCCACTAATTCAAATATTGCGCCAGTTGAAACTCCTCTACAGGAGAAAGCCTGAACTTTAACAACTGTATTAACTCAACGGTTTCTCGGAAGATGTCTCTACTGTAAATTGGTAATTTTGAAGTGTTCTGAACTGTGTCTATTTCGATTTGTGTTTGTTTGCTCCGTATCAGGAAGTTTGGACATTCTCTAACAGATGTCTCTACCAAAACTATGATAACACACTCTGGTGTAAAGGAATGTACTCTCCTGAATAAATTTTGTATGCTTAAGTTTTGTCTTTACTAAATTAAGTTCCGTGGTTTGTGGGTTGGCAATATAAATCTTTTCTTTCCGCCTGTTTTGAATGTAGCCAATCATGAGTTTCTGTAATTAATTTTCCACCAATAAGGTGTTTCTTCCTCGTCTTGTGTATTAGTTTTTGCTGTTATCCAATAAAAGTTTGTGGGCGGGTTGTTATCATTCATGAAAGGTCTCGAATTTTCCACGAGGGTATAAAAACTGCTGATTTTCTTGTCTCGGAGCCACTTCAGTAACATCTCTTTTAGTGTGTTAATATGTAGCAGGGGGCGGGAAGCGCCTCTTTCTTCAAGCAGAAGTTCTTCAACAAGGTAATGGCCTGTTAACATCTTTATTTCTTGCTAGCTCAGCAGTTTAACTCTCGGAGAAGGTTCGAAACCTTTAAAATGTAATCCATCTTCCTTAAAATGTAATTCCCTTCTTCTGTCTATGTAAAAACTACTATTTCTTGAACTGTAAAGCGGGGATAGAGACTGCCTCACCCTCTCGAACTCCCCTTCATTTTGAAAAGGAGGCGACTACGTTTTCATAACCGTCCTTCTCTTCTTTAATGTAGTAGGTTTTCTCATACGTGTCACCTCCCTAGCTTGGGATTAGCCCCTGTATGATCGGCCTAGCGCCACATAGATTTTTAGACAAGAACTTTGTGTAGGAGTGCAAGTTATCGCCTCCATTCAATTTGTATTTTGGGCCATTTAACCCGTTTTGTTTTCCTTCCTGCGAAGGCCCAGTAGATTGGGTATTAGATACCCCTGTTTCACTGTATGTGTGCCTTGAGGGCAGTTTGTGTAAAGTCTGTTTATGGCCTCTTAAATAGGCTTGAAAACTTTGAGAGCGCATCTGCTCTTCCTTGTGTGTGAAACGTGCCTCTAGGAGGCTTGACATGGTAATTGGGAGCAAGTGCTCCTTGCCATGTTTGGGGTTTTCTGCCCCTTTGTGTGAACTGGGTATATTGGTAAAGTTGGGCTCATAGCTCAAGAATTGTAATTGTGGGGCTCGAAGCCCAAAACTTGTAACGAACTGTCATCTGTAATTTCTTAATTTGTTGATCTGCTACTTGGTACCTGTTACACTTTTGTTATTTGTTGTCATTTGTTGATTTTGAAAAGAAAATATAACCTTTGCTAAAGTTTTAAATTAACTTTAATTTTGTAGTTGAGACATATTCCAGCCCGCACCGTCTTTCACCTCTGCTGTTCAACAGATACCTCGGAATAATAATAATAATAATAATAATAATAATAATAATAATAATAATAATAATAATATAGTTAACAGAAGACATATATTGTAAAGGATGAACGTCCTTTTAAGGTTATGCTGAGACACTACAGTGCAATTAATCGACCACATGCTCTCTACAGAGCAGACTGCGTCATTATGAATAAGGGGTATTTGATAGAGAAACTTTTTTTTAAATGTTTCTAGAGGCTTTACGTCGCACCGACATAGATAGGTCTTATGGCAACGAAGGGATAGGAAAGGCCTACGAGTTGCAAGGAAGCGGCCGTGGCCTTCATTAAGGTACAGCCCCAGCATTTTCCTGGTGTGAAAATGGGAAACCACGAAAAAACCATCTTCAGAGCTGCTGACAGTGGGATTAGAACCCACTATCTCCCGGATGCAAGCTCACAGCCGCGTGCTCCTGACCGCACGGCCATCTCGCCCGGTGATAGAGAAACTAGAAGCCGGAAGAGGGAGATTAGGGCCCAGTCAAATAAATTTGTTATTCTAGAGGAAGGCACCACCATGAGCTATACTCACACGTAGAAAAAATAACGGACACCATTCAAGGAAAGAGGATTGCTTTCTATGGTTACCTCTGAAACGACCTAGGACAGACTGTCCACTCGGATATTTGCCAACTTTCTGGTTAAGAAGATGAAAGGAGTCTGGCTCGCCGAGGTGGAAACTGACTAACAAGAGGGGGATGGTCACCCGTGATGATATCCTGGAACGAGATCCTCTTCGAAAGGAACTTACAAATGTGTCCTCTTGGTTTCAAATATTGTGTTGATGATGTGACTGTACCTCATGGGGAACAATGTAAGTACCCAGGTGTTAATAATGCCGGGTTGAGTGGCTCAGACGCTTGAGGCACTGCCCTCTTGACCCCAACTTGGCAGGTTCGAACCTGGCTCAGTCTGGTGGTATTTGAAGGTGCTCAAATACGTCAGCCTCTTGTCGGTAGATTTACTGGCACGTAAAATAACTCCTGCGGGAGTAAATTTCAAGACCTCGGCGTCTCCATACACTGTAAAAGTAGTTCGCGGGACGTAAAGCAAATAACATTATTAGGTGTTAATAATAAGGAATGATCTTCATTGGGGTAATCATATTAACGAGCTAGTTAAAAATGTTACCGATCTCTTCACATGCTTAAGGGAGTATTTAGGGCTTGTAGAAAGGATGTAAATAAGAGTGCGTATAAGTCTCTGGTAAGACCGCAGTTAGAGTATGGCTCCAGTGAATGGGACCCTCACCAGGACTACTTGATACGAATACTGGCAAAAATTCTAAGCTAAGCAGCACGATTTCTTCTGGGTGATTTCCGACAAAGGAGTAATATTACCAATGTTGAAAATTTTGGGTTAGGAAGACTTGGGAGTAAGGAGATGAGATGTGCGACTGTGTGGTATGTTTCGAGCTGTGAGTGGTGAGTTGGCGTGGAATGACATATGTAGAAGAATAAGCTTGATTGGAACTTTTAAATGTATGAAAGATCATGAAGATAAAATTGGAATTAAAGAGGACAGATTGGGATAAATATTCTATTGTAAGACGAGAAGTAAGGGATTGGAATTAATTATTAAGGGAAATTTTCGATAAATTTCGTTGAAAGTATTTAATAAAAAGCTAGGTAAACAATTATAAATAAATGTAAATAGGAGGTAAACAGCTGATAGGGAATCTGCCACCTGGGCGACCGCCCTACATGCAGATCATTGATTGATTGATTGATTGATTGATTGATTGATTGATTGATTGATTGATTGATTGATTGATTGATTGATTGATTGATTGATTGATTGATTGATTGATTGATTGATTGATTGATTGATTGATTGATTGATTGATTGATTGATTGATTGATTCATTCATTCATTCATTCATTCATTCATTCATTCATTCATTCATTCATTCATTCATGTTTCGAGGAAAGGCCTGAACTGAAAAATGGAAAGAGTTGGACTGAAGAGAGAAAGCCAGCGCACCGAAGACGAATGCAAGAATGCTGGCGGAAGGTTAAAGACTGTGGAAGAAAGTGGATAAAATGGCGTGCTCAATAGCTGGCTGAATTCAAATAAATAATACCTATGCAAAGAAGGCTTACACACCTAGAAATTATGTAATGATTTTTGTTATCCTGAAGATAAATTCAGTAATAATGAGAAGTGTTGCACGTTCCTTTTGTTCCTGGGCCACTCCAGTAAATTGGGAATGTATGTCTTCCTCCTCTGTGAGGCAGAGCCGCACACGTGACTTGTTGTCATGGTGACATTAATCGCATTAACCACGTCCCTCCCCTTCCACACTCCAATTAGGGAGAATTTCCATGTGTACGAAAAACATAACAACATCTCAATTGTTACACACTACCTTGACTCGGCGAGCAATTATTTTGCAGTCTGAAGGATCACAACATTGAGATACATTTCACGTTCCCTGTTTCTCCGAATCTCGCCTCGTATTTCAAGCGATGGGTCTAACAACACATAAGTGGATACAAGCTGTCTAATTCCTCCACTTCTAACATTTACGTACACGACTAATTGAATTTAGTTTTTTGAATGTATTGTTTTTTAAATGTTTGGAGAGTTATTTGAGAGGAGGATTGTGAAATATACAGCAAACAACATCAGCTATTTTAATTGTAGGTATATATATAAGTAAAGCTGTAGGGGTTCGCTGACTGTAATTTCGATCAATTCGTCAATTTTTTAGATATTTATCCGTTTTAAGTCCGGCTGTTCTATCATCACGGCGAAACGGCAGGATAGACCTCGACTAAACTTCATATTAGGTATATACTTATCCAGGATCAGGTTTAGATATGCGTATAATTTAAAAATCGCTCAAAACCTGGGGGTTTACACGAAAACCAGAACAGGTTTTCTCAATTTCCTCTTATACTATTGATTTTCTGTAAAATCCGAGGACCGTATGTGAAACTTACCTACATTTTAAACAACTTTTGTAGCGTACATAGTTTCACTTACTTTTCAATTGGCGTAGAAAAATACTATTTTCTGCGGGTTCCATACCCTGCATGGAGTAACCGACAACGAACCTACCGGTTACCATGGCAGCATCTCTGGCTGCTTGCCAACAGCAATGTAATGTAATGCCTTGTTGCTTGCTTGTTGTTTAAAGGGGCCTAACATCGAAGGTCATCGGCCCTAATGTAATACCATTTTCGTTATTATTCCTGTAAACTCGTGATTGTTCGTTGGGTAGAAGGCGAGAGAGACGTCAAGCTGCCATTCCGGGATATTTTCGGAATACCGTTGGGTGTTACAATCGTTTTCGAATAGCACTAAGGGAGGGTCTTCATATTTCAACAGTATTATTTAATACCTTAAGGTGTTTTTTACCATCTGCTATCAATTTTACTGTATGTCTCTTCTATATCCGTTTTCTGCTTTAATTTCTTGCCTCTGACTTGCCTAATAACACAGTAAGTACAACGTAAGTAATCTTATCTAAGAATACCTGCGCCAACATTTCTCTTCTGTTACCGCTTTCTTAAATCTGTAATTCATATCATCGCGATTTAGTGAGGCACATTTCATCCTTGCAATATATCTACTTCGTTTTTAGCTTTAGATAGAGCTGCATTTCTCCATCAAAATTAAAATCCCAAACGCGATTCTGACTAGCAATAGGAAGAGGGGACTGTCTTTGTAATTAAAACTCCACATCTTCGTTGTGAATCGCAGAAGGCAAGTGAGCCTGCTGTTATAGTAGAAACTCCCGAACTCGACTATGAATTGCGGTAGAAAACGTGGCCTGCCATTTTTCATCAAAAATTTCCCAACGCGCACCTTACATCGTCGTAAACAACGTATGGGATCCTCCCAGTAGTGTTTCTCGGATAACACTAAGATAGATGCACTTAGTGTGTGTACGGAAATTTACGTAGAAATCCGTATACAATGTTGAATACCGTATAAAAGCACGGGTACATTTCCCAGTTTGCAATAAAATGGTAAATTTCCTTAATGTGGTCGCTCATGATACAATGATGCTATTTATGTTTAGTCCAAGTACCGTGGGACACTTGGTGGATGCTACTTCAGGGTGGGTTGACGGGAAGAAACAAACACCCATTTTACTCTTTTCGATGGAACACATAATAAGGGACGTATTATCAGCGATGGGTTTCATGAGCCTTCAGTCACAGTGCCACGCCAGAGGATAGACAAACAACAATATACTGTACGAATGAGCAGACACAACTTCAGACACAACTTCGCACAACTTCGGACCAAGGACTGTATCGTACAATAAATTCGGAAATGCTTCACATTATTGCCATATGCTTTCGGAGAGAAATATCAGCCTAACAGAGGGCCTCTCAGGGTGCATGCACCGGTGCATTGAGCGGCGCAGGGTGCGTAAGACGACTTGGCTAGGTTGACCAGAGTGCAGATCGCCCACTCCTCTATTTTGAGCAATAGCTCTGCCTCTCTCTTTCCCTACGCCTGTCTCTCTCACTCCGCCTGTTTCCCCCTTCCTCACTCGCTCTGCAGTGCTCCACCATTCCAGCCTAGTTGAGCCGAGTTTATCCGAATCACCCCGCAAAGAAACGCTGCTTCGAACCGAGCTGAATCGGACCGATGCACGGTACACAGAACCTCTGCGCCTCGTTTTTCACGCGTGAGATTTTGAGCGTTTGAGAGGCCCTGGTTTAACATATACCTATCGAGCAGTAGTGCTCGGATACTAAGTGACTTGCAGGATGCATTGAACACAATCAGCGACAAGAACAAAGTCAACCCAATAGCTGCTAATATGAGATATAGAGCACAGCAGTGCCCCCGCATCTGTCTTTCCTGGAACCAAAGACACAAATATTCTCCCGGAAATAAAAAGAAAGACATCCTCGCTAAAGCAGCCTACTCATCCATCATAGAAATTACTTAAAACAAATCACCTCCCAATCTATCCAAAACCTCAAATCAATACGCATCTAATCTCTGGACATCAAGTACAAAAGGGTCTGTCACAAGATAATTATTTTTCCCAACATACTGTATATAGCTGACTCAAGTGCAAAACATTAGTGCCCGAATTCATCCTCACTCAATTTCTCTCCAGCCATGGAAAGTTCAAATGCTACTTATAACGCTTTTAAACTTACATTGGGGGCGATTACTTTTGCATTTGTGGTTCTCAAACAGTGGACCATTTACTGTAAGGACAAGATTCGAACTTGAGTGTCACCTAAAAAATTCTAATGTAGAACTCTCAAAGCCATTAATCCATCTGTTTAGAAATTCTGCTGATACAAGCAGTTCCTTAATTTCATTCACCACATCTTCAATAATTCAGTTTCCTAATATTGTGTCAAGGACCAATAATTAGTATCGTATAGTATAGCATTACTTGAGTGATTCTACATACCGTATATGAGTCTAATATGTGTGTAAATACGGAAGATATTACGAGAAAAATTTTGTTAACAATATAAATTTATTAACGATGAGCTGTGCGTTTAATATAAAACTTGTTAGTGTAAATTGTACAATACTGTATTTTAGAAAATTTTCTTTTTTTAAATTTAAAATTTAGCGCTTGATAATAATGTATGTTTGTGTATCATTTACCACCGAGGTAGACACCTCATTTGCAAAAAAAGTGATTTTGATTTTGAATGAATTACGTGATCAACACCCCTAATATAATCATGTAAAATAGGGTTCAAACTGTTAGGATATTCAATAAATAAATTTAAATAATAATCATCTCGTATTTAACGTGCGAATAGAGCCATGTACCTTCGCATACATTTATGAAGGATACATGCAATCCACTGCAAATTCTCGTCTGAAGAACAGGTACAAATGCTGGTCTGAAACAAAATTGTAAATTTACTAAATGTTGTCGTTCATGTGTTATAAGTTTGATTTCTTAAATAGCAAAATAATAATAATAATAATAATAATAATAATAATAATAATAATAATAATAATAATAATAATAATAATAATAATAATAATAATAATATTTGTTTGTATTTTAATTTTAATAAAAAGCATACGACAAATAATAAGTTCCTAAATACATTTATCTAAAATTTAAAATAAAGCAGTACATATACTAGTTAATTGTATGAATAATGATGATCTTGATAACGAGATTGGGTTAATGATAGTGAGAAATGAAGAAATGACCATAATGATGGCTAGGTTGGTAACAATTTCGTGTAGTAGTCATTACTAACTTAATTACTTGAATTTTTGGAATTTCATGAGCCGTTAGGATGTCGGAATATTCTCCCGTAGGAGATCTTTAATGCGCTGGAAACTAATGACAGGTAATTGTCACATGTAAACACCGTCAAATACCACCAAATTTATCATCTTAAGTCTAATCCATTAGGAGAGATGAGGTCTAACTTTCTGAGCAGCTCAAATTATTTATTTATTTATTTATTTATTTATTTATTTATTTATTTATTTATTTATTTATTTATTTATTTATTTATTTATTTATTTATTTATTTATTTATTTATTTATTTATTTATTGTTCAACAGGCATTTCTGCCCACTTACAGAACATTCCCATTCCTTATTTCTAATTTTATAAATAATTTACAATAAAAATATAAACCTAATATTATACATATGAACTATGGACAGTGGTAAGTGTGTGTTTCAACTTATTATTTTAATTCCTCCTAAAATATACATTATTAATCTAAATTAATCTAAGGACTAAATTATTCATGGTACACAATAATGCTACTCTATTTACTTTATGTCTTCTCTCTGTGCGAGTTCCCTTCTGACTGACCTTAACAAGATACTCTCGTCGTGAAATATGTCCACGTTTGGCATTTTATTAATTAACTGACATATTCTGTTTAATGGTGAATTCATATGGTGATTTGTGTTTGACCTTTTAACAAAGAAAGTTAAATTATTTCTATTGCTTCCAAACGGTGCATATAAATCTATTTGGTGGAGTAACTCTCGGTTATCTGCTTTACCTTTGAGAATTCTATGTAGGTATTTTACACAGGTTAGTGTTCTCCTCGTATCTAACCTATCTATCCCAAAATTTGTTATTAAGTCACTATATGCCACATATTTTGCACTAGTTTTAGAGAAACAGAAATACAGATATATTAGAAATTTAGCTTGAACATTTTCTATTTCTTTTATACGTTGGATACATGATGGATTCCAGACTATAGAGGCATATTCTATTACTGTTATAACTAGTGAATTGTATACCTGTATTATCGCTTTGATATTTTTGAATTTGTTTGTGTTTCTCATTAGAAATCCTAGGTTCCTATAGGCCTTATTTACGGCGTTATTTATGTGTATATTGAACTGAAGTTTACCATCAAATATCACTCCTAAATCCTTCTTTTCTTCAACTCGTTTTAGGCTGATACCGTTCATTTCATAAGAATGGATTTTTGGTTGTCGTTTTCTAGCAAAGATCATTGATTCACATTTCTTAACATTGAATTGAAAGGAACTGTGTTTTCCCCCATTCAACCAGTGCTGTGAGGTCTTGTAATTTTTCGCTATCTTTGTTTGAACTAATCTGCCTGTAAATTTTCATGTCATCGGCATATAACTGAAATTTAGAATTCTTCAACACAGAGCCAATATCGTTAACATACAGAATGAACAACAGTGGACCAAATTTTGAACCTTCGTTTATGCCTGAAGTTACCCTGTACATAGATGAAGCTACCCCTTTCAAACTAACTAATTGAAATCTATTCCTGAAGTAGGAGTTAAAGAATTCGACTAGTTCAGGGCTAAAACTAAAACTGTGAAGCTTGTTTAGAAGTTTATAATGATCAATTCTATCGAATGCTTTTGTCATGTCCGTGTATATGACATCCACTTGCCCTCCTTGATCGAAAATAGATGACACATAGTTTACTAAATTCGAACTTGTTGATCTCCCTTGCATAAAGCCATGTTCTTGCTCTATGATGACTTTCTCAACATGTCGATAGATATTGCAGTAAAGTATATCCTCAAACACTTTGCATAAGACCGATAATATTGATACTGGTCTATAATTATATATATTTTCGATATTACCATCTTTGTGAATTAGACACACTCTTGCTATCTTCCACAAATCAGGAAATATTTTTTGTTGCAGCGATTTGTTAATAATTATACAAAGTGGATATGCAAGAGCATCTCCGCATCCTTTCACTATATTATCTGGAACAGCAATTCTTTTAGATTGTAATCTTTTTATAGCACATTTAACATCATCAACAGGTACCACTGAAATGTTTAGCATGTCAAGTTCCTTATATTGCAGTTCCTCTAGAATATACTGCTCATTATTTTCAGTGCTATTTTTTGTGAATGTACTTTTGAAGTAAGAGGCAAATCCATCGGCTATTTCTGTCTTAGAAGTTAAGGTGCTATCATTCAGTACATATCTGTGACATTCTTGATTATTGGTCCTCTTTTGCTTTAAAAGGTGCCAAAAGTGTTTGCTATTACTAGCTGTACTACTTTCTATACCTTGAATGTATTCTTTATATACTATTATTATCTTCTTTTTAAGGATTGCTCTCTTTGCTTTGAACTCTGTCATACTATACTCACTACAATGTCTTCTTTTCCTATGATACTCCTTATTTAGAATTAGTTGTATTATTTCTTTATTATACCATACTGGATAACTTCTTTTACTATACTTAGTCAGAGGAACGCAATAATCAAGAATCTCATAGAATTTATTATAGAAGCAATCTAAAGCGCTGTTAACGTTCACACTGTCATTCAATTCTGACCAATCACAAGTGTTTAGTAATTCAAAGAGTAATTGAAAATTAGCTCTATTGTAATTATGATGCATAAAAGTTGATCCACTGTCCAATGTACTAAATTTTTTTAGATTAACTTCTATTGAGAGAATCAGTGCAGGATGATAGTCATCTTCAGGTAATAAAGGCTGGTCATCTCGCTCAATGCGAATTTGCTCTGTTGTAGAGACCAGAACTAAATCTAAACAGTATCCAAATTTATTCGTGATAGTATTTTTAGATGTTAGATCCATGAGATTTAGGAAGTTTTGAAGCTGCATTGCTGCCGGTCTTGCTTTACTTGTACCAACATCCTGATTTGTTTCTCTCAAATTGAAGTCTCCTACAATACAAATAGGACTTTTATTTCCTAGATTTACTGCTGATTCCACTATTTCAAAAAATTCACAGTATTGATCAAGGTTAGAATTTGGTGGAAAATACACTAGCAGGGCAAATCACGCGTAAATGGATAGATGCCGATGATGAAATAAGAAATGGGTAGGAATGTGAAGGAAGTAATCCCGGCCTTAATTAAGGTACAGCCCAACATTTGCCTGGTGTAAAAATGGGAAACTACGGAATAAAATCTTCAGGGCTGCCAACAGTGGAGTTCGAACCCACTATCCTCCGCATGCAAAATGAAAGCTAAGTGACCCAAACCGCGTATCCACTCTCTCGCTTATGAAAGGACACAAATAACTAGCAGTACGTACACGTCATTAAGATACCAGTTTAAATTTCCATGAAAGCCTTAGGACTGATCATCACGGAGAATCTTCAAAATTCCAAAAATTTCACCCAACTGAAATTTAAAACTGCTTATAAAAACATTTAAACTATTTTTATCCCACAACTTATCTTCATAATCTTTCTTTTCTTCTGCTTTCTTTCTTTCTTTCTTTCTTTCCTTATTTCGTAATCCGTTTACCCTCCAGGGTTGGTTTTCCCTTAGACTAAGCGGGGAATCCCATCTCTACCGTCTGCGGCCGTAGCGTTTGGATAGGTACCATCCCGGCATTTGCCTGGAGGAGAAGTGGGAAACATCGGGAAACCATTTGCAGAATGGCTGAGGTGGAAATCGAAACCCAACCCCTTCTTCTCAGTGGACCACCCAAGGCTGCACCACTTTTCAAATTTCGTGGCAGAGCCGCAAAACGAACCCGGGTCTCCAGGGCTGGCACCTAATCACACTAACCACTGCACCGCAGAGGTGGAAAAACTCTGTATCAATGGATATATCTCGAATACTTCCTCCCAATGGGAGTGCAGTTTGATGCAACCTGAATTGGTGTGGGGCAGAGCAAATAAAATTAATAAGGGGAAGAGGATTGACAAACCAGGAAACGACTACGATCAATGGGTGGACTACTTCCGACAATTATTATGAGCGAAGGATAGATGGAAAGATAAAGTGGGGAAATATCATATGGAGGGGTGTGGATATACAGACATATGAGCTTAATGAAGAAATATCAAAAGAAGTATTAGGGGTGATAGGAAAACTTAAGGGTAGGTCGGCTGGTGTAAGCAATGGTATCAATAACTTGTTTTGGAAATAAATATGCAAATATAGTCAGATTATAGAGGGCTGAGCAAAACTATTCAACAAGATTTTCGAGGGTGGTAGGTTTCGAAATGAGTGGCAAACGGAGATCATATGCCTAATCTATAAAAGGAAAGGAGAGAGGAATCTCCCGAGTAACTATAGAGGTATAACCTTACTGGACTCCTTGAGTACGATTTACACAGTAGCACTAGCGAGCAGACTGAGAGACTGGACGGAAGAGCAGTGGAAACTGTCAATTTTTAAGGATGGTATTAGAAAGGGTAGAGGGACGACAGATAATATAATGACAGTCAAGATTATCCTGAAGAAATATCTGAATAAGAAAGGAGGTAAAGTATATCTAGCTGCCATTAATTTTGACAAAGCTTTCGATACAGTGAGTAAAATCACGTTAGTAGAACATTTAGGAAGGGTGGGGGTTTCAGGAAAGATTATCCGAATGATTGAGGCTATATAGGATAAAGTCTATTGTTGCATTAAATTGGAAGAAAATTGCGTAAGCAGTCTGATTGAATGTAAAATGGGATTAAAACAGGGCTGTAAGCTATCGCCGATATTATTTTTATTATTCATAAATGACATTTTGCAAGGTCACGGAGAGAATAACTGGGCAAGTGACCTTGTCGATAAACAATGAAACATTATTCAAAGACAAGGGTTGCTGTGTTCTAGCGCGTGGCGTGCGAGTATGGAATGTAAACAGATTAAGACTTGCTGATTCAACTAAGATTGGAGAAGCAGGTTTTTTATTCTTTTTTTTGTGTTGCCGTGTTGCCATTATTCTGTATTTCTGTATTTCCGTTTTGTGTTCAGTAATGTTATTTTTTGCCGTGTTGCCATTGTTTTTCTACTTTTGTTGTTGCTTGTAATTTTTCCTAGTTTTGCTTGGTTTTTAAATTGTTCTTTCTATTTTTCTCCACTGCGATCGATTAGGTTATAAAACTGTAAGATCTGGAGAAAAATAATGGTTACTTAGTTACTTACTTCCTCCAAACTGTCAGTACGTTTAGAATTTTTTGTAAAAAATTAGCACTTACTAAAGTATTCTTGAGTTGACTTTTCCTAAATATAAAGTGCGACTAAAAGTGCTCTGGTGGCTTCCCATTATAAGCATACATATATTTAAATAAAGAATAATTTACTTTTTCGAAATTCGTCTCCAAATATTCTGAAACAAGTAGAAATGCCAAAGAAGTGTATCGAACAAATTCTTACACAAGGATGAACTAAAAGCAAAACATTACGAATGAAATAAGAAACATGACAGCGGATGTAAAGGAGAGAGCATATTTGTCTCTAGTGAGACCACAACTTGAGTATGATTCCAGTGTATGGGACCCTTACCAGGATTACTTGATTCAGGAACTGGAAAAAATCCAAAGAAAAGCAGCTCGATTTGTTCCGGGCGATTTCCAACAAAAGAGTAGCGTTACAAAAATGTTGCAAAATTTGGGCTGAGAAGTCTTGGGAGAAAGGAGACGAGCTGTTCCGAGCTGTCAGTGGAGGGATGGCGTGCGAGGACATCAGTAGACGAATAAGTTTGGATGGTGTCTTTGAAAGTAGGAAAGATCACAATATGAAGATAAAGTTGGAATTCAAGAGGATAAATTTGGGCAAATATTCGTTCATAGGAAGGGAAGTTAGGGATTGGAATAACTTACCAAGGGAGATGTTCAATAAATTTCCAATTTCTTTGCAATCATTTAAGAAAAGGCTAGGAAAACAACAGATAGGGAATCTGCCACCTGGGCGACTGCCCTAAATGCATATCAGTAGTGATTGATTGATTGATTGATTGATTGATTGATTGATTGATTGATTGATTGATTGATTGATTGATTGATTGATTGATTGATTGATTGATTGATTGATTGATTGATTGATTGATTGATTGATTGATTGATTGATTGATTGATTGATTGATTGATTGATTGATTGATTGATTGATTGATTGATTGATTGATTGATTGATTGATTGATTGATTGATTGATTGATTGATTGATTGATTGATTGATTGATTGATCCCAGGAAGGATGACACTTCCAGAATCTTTCATAAGGTAAGACTTCGTACAAGATACTATACACGATTAAAGCGCCCGACATAAGTTAGGCTGAGGCAGCTGCCGTAGCGCAGAGTACAAACACCGTACGTTCGGTCTTAGTTTTATATGAGAGACTCTGTACATACAATGCCTTCAACATGGTACGACAAGTGCTAAAATCCAAAGAGCAATCGAGCTACAACCTACCTCACAGATATCTCACTCTACTTCAAGCTTCTCCATCGAACAAACCATTCGCTAAATTAAAAATTAATTATATTTTACGAACTACGGACATTATTCCTATCTTCGGCAAGGTTATTTCCACTCTTATTTCCTAAACACCCTACATCACATCTACTCAGGCAGAATTAACCGACACATGATTGTGAACTTCTTCGTATCAAACCAGCAACCGCATAGAGTTGAAATCCTAGCGGCAACATTCCTGGGAAACAAACACACAAAATGAAATAGCAGTGGTAATTAACACAAACTGAAATATTTCTCCCAGTTATTCGAGGACAGTTCATAAAAAACATCTCTTCATCACGATAGGATTTGCAATTTACACTCATGGAAAAATGAAAGATGGAAGTTAACAAGAAAGGCCATGTTTTCACGTCGTACTACTAGAGGGTAGTATGTGAGATAATCAAGAGCACAGTGCCAGCGAGGAATCACTAGTCGAGTATTGTCCGTCGAATATTAGAAGTGTATCCGCTTTTGAGCACCTAAAAATTAAGTAAATTGTAATGGTCTAAAGTTTTGCTGAAATCTGTTTAGATCAGGGATGGCGAACCTATGACACAACTTCGGTTGCACGTTAGACAATATAAAATACGCCAGTCCGCCTCTGTGGTTTAGTGGTTAGTATGATAAGGAGCCACTACCGCAGGCCTAGGTTCGATTCCCGGCTCTGCCACGAAATCTGAAATGTGGTACGAAGGCTGGAATGGGGTCCATTCAGTCTCGTGAGGTCAACTTTTCAGCCATCCTCGAAGTGTTTTTTTTCGTAGTTACCCACTTCACCTCCAGGCAAATGCTGGGATGGTATTTAACTTCAGGCCACGACCGCTTCCTTCCCTCCTCCCTGTCTATCCCTTCCAATCTTCTCATCGCCTTACAAGGCCTCTGTTCATCATAGTAGGTGAGGCCGCCTGGGCAAGACAATGGTCCTCCACCGCACTTGTATCTCAAACGAAATACCTCACGTTCCAGGACACTGAGCTTGAGGCGGTAGAGGTGGGATTCCTCACTGAGTCCGAGGGAAATACCAAATCCGGGCGGTGAACTCATTAATAATAGTTATTATTAGGTCGAAAATCTAGCAACATAGCATATTTAACATTACTCTATAATAAGGAAGTATGTCCCAATTGTATGGCCATACGTTTACAAAATTTACTAGGTTAAATATATATACACCTTATTATTTAAATGTACCGGTTTTAAAATAATTTGCACTGTTGACTGCAAAATAATGTCATGAAACATGCATTCGATGCTTTCACGACCCAGTTCAACAGGAAAGAAATTATTTTGGGTCTTTAACGTTTTCTCATATTTTTGCTAGTTGCTTTAAGTCGCACCGACACAGAGAGGTCTTATCGCGACGATGGGACAGGAAGGAGCTAGGAGTGGGAAGGAAATGAAAATGGGTGAAAATGGAAACCACGGAAAACCATTTTCAGGGCTGCCGACAGTGGGGTTCGAACCTACTTTCTCCCGAATACTGAACACTGGCCGCACTTAAGCGACTGCATTTATCGAGCTCGGTCGTTTTCTTATTAGAACAGTTGTAGTTCATTCAAGCTGAGCAAAGTCTTCAGGAAGCGTAAAGTTTCTGTGTATACGGAAAAAAATATAACAGTGAACATTTGAGAAAAATATAATGCAGTGAAGTGCAAAAATTTTTTACGACTGTCTCAAACGTTTCCGGGAACACTTGATGATGCGCCACGTCCCTTCCGCCTACGGCTTCCATTCCGTACACTTGCACCAATATCGCACGCGTCTCCGTCACAGTTTTTCCCAATTTGTAACAAAACGTTATGTTTATGCGTTGCTCCATTGCACTATAACACGACTGTCTACATGCACTACGTTCGACTGGCCGCAGCACTGTAACCTGCTTCAACTTCGTGCGTTCAAACACTACGCGGCGCTTCTCGAGATGTCTCTCTATTCACATGTGCATGCATGCAGTGTTAGCACATGTTGCCATTGCGAAATCGGTCCATTCACTGTACTTCATAGGCACACCTTGTACAGTACGTTTCTCTCATCGGTTGGCCGGCAGGTGCTCCCAGCTTATCTGTCTCTCGTTGAAGCATCACTTCCCGTTACACAGTCCAGCAACAGCACGGTAATGCCCGCACTTCTCAGTTCAGGTCCGTGCTTAGAACATGTAGTAATTGTTGATCTGTCGCTACACGGTAGAGGAAAGGGTATTTATGTACGGTAGTTATGCAAAAGCACAGTGTTACAGGGAAGTCATTAGGCGATCTGTAACACAATTTCAATTTAAAGTTAAGAACTTCATTTTGGTCCGTATTGAATCTAGATTTATACTATAAATTGAGGATAGTTATGTCCACCTTTTCAATACAAAAACAATGTGACGTCATTAACACATCACATATTTATTACCTTTCAAACATTGGGATCGGTTTCGGCATTATTTGTATGCCATCATCAGCCATAGGAAACTTTGTACTTAGGCCTTGTCACTAAGTTTTCTATGGCTGATGATGGCATACAAATAATGCCGAAACCGGTCCCAATGTTTGAAAGGTAATAAATATGTGATGTGTTAATGACGTCACATTGTTTTTGTATTGAAAAGGTGGACATAACTATCCTCAATTTATAGTGTACACAATTTCAAGGTGTACGCCCTTCATATAGAGACACCGTGCAAAAACTTGTAAACAAACTGTTAGGAACTGGTTCTTTACTCAATAAGAAGCGAGGAATTAAAAAACGTGTAATTAACAAGAAAAAATAAAGGAAATCGCAGAAAGATTAGAGCATACGCCTACAAAATTCCTAAGACGACTTGGACAAGAATCCGTAGTTTCAGGAACTCAGCCTGGCGTACTACGAAAATGTTAAAATTAAATCCATACATGAAGTACGAGCTTATTTTCTTAATTTTTATTTTCATACTTCTTAATTTCCTAAGTTCCAATCGTGATCTTATAAAGTGAGCGACGTGCTATCCCTGTTGCTATTCCGCGGAGCGGGGAGTGCTAAGTGAATGGGAGGCAGTCAACTTGGGCGTGCCTGCCGGCCAATCGATGAGAGAAACTCACTGTATATACAGGATGGTCAGAAACAACGTGAACCGGGTATATGAGCGATGAAGGGTTGGTCATATTGATAAGTAATTTGAAATAAATAATTCGATATCTCGCATTGTCGCCAATTTTTCGGCTGCTGAAATCAGCCCATCAGATCGCTTCGCAGGTGAATTAAAACGGGCTTGGCACGGCAGTGTTGCTAAATCTGCACGTGTCTTAAGAACGTCTTGTGAACCATGCCGGGAAATCAGCATCAAACACAAGACACCGTTGCTTTCAGCCAAGGTCACCCTAGCGTACTTGCACTGGCGCGATCCTGACAACTGGGAAGTCCGTATTCAAACCCCTCTCCTGGCGAAGTTTTATTCATTGACTGGTGCTCTCATGTTGGTCTTTAAGCCACGTACAGATTTACAGACACCGCCTCTCAAAGCCCATTTGGAATTGCCCGCGAAATGATTTGATTGGCTAACTTCAGCAAATGATAAAATGGCGGAGCTGCGAGATATCGAATTGTTTCTTTCAAATTATTTTTTTGCAGTGTGACCAACCCTCTAACGCTCAAATACCCGGTTCCCGTTGTTTCCGATCAACCTGTATAAAGTATTCAATTATGAGATTTGTAGCATAATCATTACAATAATATATCTACATAAAGGTTCATGTACCTCACTTCGAGCACTTCGCTTTCCTTATGTTGGTTGCGACCCTGAGTTACTGTTTTACTTCGCTGTAGAATTCTACAAGGAATATGTTCTTAAAATGGTGCACGTAAAGTGACGACCACCTTGTACGTGAGATTCATTACTAGGAGAAATTCGTCTGTGGACTGGTGAACAATAATTAAGGAAGTCAGTAAAGAATAATGTTGATACAGTACCAGTGAGACAAGTGTTTAATGACCTGTCAGCCGGGCTTGGTGGACGCTCCTGTTTTATTGGAGTTCGAAGCGAATCGACCGTCCTAGTTATTTCCTCAGGGGGTAGTGGCTCTTGCACGACTCGTCATAAATAAGGTAGAACGTTTAGCCGACGTCGCAAGATGTAGAGGGAGAGGTGGGACGTCACATAGCCCGGCGACCTCATACTGAGTAGGCGTACCTCCCTCCAAACAGGTCTGTCACGTATTGGTTCTCAATTACTGTAGCTTCCAGTCGTATTAATTAAGAACTCGAGTTCGTCTCCGTCTTCCACATCATTCTTGCACTGAAAACCACTATGTAACGTACTTTTGGACAACACGTTTGCAGACAATGGAGATAATTTTGCAATTTGAAATAATTTACATGTCGTCTACTTCAAAAGTGAATTGATATTATTTGATTCTTTGTCAGATTTGTTTTAGGTTTCGCAGAATCTTTGAACGTAGAGTTACGTTCCTCAACAACGGGTACATGAAAAGAAACAATCAAGACTCTTTAATGTTAGGGTACAACGCGTACATCGCCGCGAGCATTTACGATTTGTTTAATGTCCTGATTGACAGATAAAATAGAAGACTACCTGTTGCAAAAAAAAATCACAGTTCTAGCCTTTCAGGCAAGCAATTCAATGCTGAAAACAACCTAGAGATATTAGCTACGAATTTTAAGTAAATGAAATATAATTAAGTATGAGAATAAAATCTTTATTTATTCCTAAAAATTGCGATCCATTTTTAATCATCGTTATCCGGTCTATTAGATCACTGCTGACTGGATCCCTCGCTGCGCTTTGAGCTACCGAGAGCGACGCATCAAGTCGGCCGTGATTAGATTAGCAGTTTGCTTTTTTTCTGCCACTACGAGTGCTGACCACCGCCGTCTCAATCTCTATACAGGATTGAGACGGCGGTGGTCTGACGTGAGTCAATGCATTGTTTCACCTAAGCACCACTAGGAGCGCTAAAGTCAGTCAATGCAGAGTTTCACTTATGCACCTCCAGGAGCGCTGCTATCAGTCAATGCACTGTTTCACATAACCACTACTAGAGTAGAGCGCAGCGCGGAAGGCAGTTTCGTTGCGCAGAGAGAGACAGAAGTATGAGGTGCGGTGATACCAATGTGGCTACTCATAACAGCATGTATGTGTAAACATTTTTTCATCCAGTTATATCTTTAATTACGAAGCGATGACCTATAATTTTTTCGGGCTTAAACGTTTCCTAAAAGTCCAAATTAATTTTTAACATCAAACCCCGCGAAAGTGTTGAGGAAAATTTTCGAGATATTAAGGAAGGTAAATATAAGGTGAGAGAAATTAAAGGTGAAGGGCAGAGAGCATAACAACATGAATGTGTAAACATTTCTTCATCCAGTTATATCTTGAATTCCGAAGCGATGACCTATATGTTTTGTGGGCTTAAATTTTCGTGAAAGTCCAAATTAATTTTTAACATCAAACCGCGCGAAAGTGTTGAGGAAAAGTTTCGAGATATTAAGGAAGGTAAATGGATGGTCCAGTTTCAATGCCGTAGGATATTCGCCATTTTTATACATATCAAATATTGTTGTACGCAGAACATTTTTATTGAAATCATCGAGGACCGTCACTGGCTTCTTCCTCTAAGGGTTCTTCTCTGGCGACCTGAACACCGCATTATTTTTATTTCCGAAGCTTGTTTTATACTCTGTACTGTTTGCAGGCCGATACCACACGCGAGTGATGTCTTCTTTTGAAGCGTGGCAACATGGCGCTCCTCACCTTCTCCGCCTATGAACGCCTGCTGCTGCATGCTTACCAAATGCAAATACACTTTAAATACTATTTCCCTCGCCTGTCGACGGAATACTTGTCTTTTTGCTCTTCCTGGATCTATCGTACACATGCAAATAGTTCCCTAAATCCGTTGATTATGATATTTACAAATAAAACTCTAAACATTCACTCGTGACCCACACAAACAGGCACCTCTTACTGAAATGATTCTATTGGCTCAGCGGAAAACACGTCATACTACAAAGCGCGCGAATGTTACTGCGCAATCCTCTTCAAACCGCCTTCCGGGCTGCGTTCTACTCTAAGAGCGCTGATATCAGTCAATGCACTGTTTCACATAACCACTACTAGGAGCGCTAATGTCAGTAATGCAGAGTTTTACTTAAGCCCTTATAACTACATTCGGTGAGGACATTTTTTCAAAAAATCAAAAAGCGCCTTAGATTGTTGAACGAAGGTACATATTACAGAAAGAATAAGTAAATAAGTTAATTTGACTAGGATTAGAATCAAAAAGAATACGAGGTAAGAAACAATTGATTTTTGGTTTACCGAGCTCGATAGCTGCAGTCGCGTAAGTGCGGCCAGTATCCAGTATTCGGGAGATAGTAGGTTCGAACCCCACTGTCAGCAGCCCCGAAAATGGTTTTCCGTGGTTTCCCATTTTTACACCAGGCAAATGCTAGGGCTGTACCTTAATTAAGGCCACGGCCGCTTCCTTCCCACTCCTAGGGCTTTCCTGTCCCATCGCGTCGCCGTAAGACCTATCTGTGTCGGTGCGACGTAAAACAAGTAGCAACAAAAAAAAAAAAGATTCTTGTTTTTTCCGGAACGGCATTTAGGGCAGAAGTGATTTTAGAAATTTGTGTTTTTAGTTTTATAGAGCTATCAAATAATCACTATTGCAGACCTTTCCGGGCCCTTTAGCCCTTCAAGGTTCAGCACATTTGAGGAAATTGCTTAAGTTTACATTTTTCATAATATGGGTCTACTTTGTCTGCGAAGAGATGTTTTCAACATTTAAAAAAAAAATACCTGAAATGTAGTTTCCATGAAACAGCGCCTCAAAGTAAGGCAAAATGTGTGCTAAATATGTGACGTCACACGCATACTTGTTATAAGATGACGCTGTGTTAACTCGCGCGCTTGGAGGTTAGCTGTCCTTGTGAATATATCGGACCACGATACGTTCTATTGAAGGAAATTTATTTTCCACATAATATTTCTCTTTTATTTCTAATAAGTAAGTCTATGAAACTCTCTAAACCCTGCGGTCACTGCAATAGTGACAGACTACCGCAATTTTTTTTCCTAATATGAATATGACCAATTCTCCATAATGTTGTTCCATTCACAGGCTAATAATGTGAAGACCATTTATGCCCTAATTTTAATTTCTGTTTGTTGGAGTATTGTGAGGTATTGTGGAGTGCCTCCGTGGCTCAGGCGGCCTCTCACACCGTGAGTTTACGCTACCTTTGATTAGTACCGCAGCTTGAGAAATATCATGGTTCTACTTTACTCGCGACATGTAGGATACTGAGGGGCCTTAGACCTGGTGTTTGGACCCCTTTAGACATCAAGCATAATCGATTCAGGACTGTGCTTTATAAGTGGTCCCTTGGTCAGTAACACTGATATTTATGGCCGTTTTTGAGTCGGATCCACTGTTTTCTTTTTTGGGGGGGGGGTTCCTGTCCATCCATCCATTTTTCATGACATTTTTATTTATTTTGGTCAGTGGATTTTTTGAACTTTTTGCTGTCATTTCATTTTGTGCCATTAGGGGCCGATGACCTCGATGTTAGGCCCCTTTAAACAACAAGCATCATCATCATCATCAAATCCACACCGAACGCACGGTGTTTGGTGTTTGTACTCTGCGCTACGTCAGTTGCCTCAGCCGAAATTAAGTCGCACGCGGCCACCCTGCTATAAGCGTGTATACTATCTTATATGAAATCATACCTTATGAATGATGCTGGAAATATCGGCATTCCTGCATTATACAGGCACCGTATCTGGTAACCACATTCTGGTTGATGCGAGTGAGTTCTGTCACTGTAATGCAGGGCCTCTCAAACGCCCAAACTCTCACGCGTGCAGAGCACGGTGCATAGGCTCTGTGCACTGTGCATCGGTACGCTTCGCCTCAACTCGGCTTGACTCTTTTTTTTTGCTAGGGGCTTTACGTCGCACCGACACAGATAGGTCTTATGGCGACGATGGGATAGGAAAGGCCTAGGAGTTGGAAGGAAGCGGCCGTGGCCTTAATTAAGGTACAGCCCCAGCATTTGCCTGGTGTGAAAATGGGAAACAACGGAAAACCATTTTCAGGGCTGCCGATAGTGGGATTCGAACCTACTATCTCCCGGATGCAAGCTCACAGCCGCGCGCCTCTACACGCACGGCCAACTCGCCCGGTCGGCTTGACTCGGATGGTGTAGTGTGCTGAGAGCGACGAAGCGTTTGGTGGTAGACGACGTGTTTATCAGTGAAATAGATAAGCGCACGACAACAACATAATAATGGAGCAACCTGTTTCGAAGAAAGCAAAGACTTCCGAAAGTCCATTTCAATCGAACTGGGAACTTCCGTATTTTTTTTTTGTTTGTTTGTCGTGACGATAACGCCAAATGCTTAATCTGTGGGACGATAATTACGTGCGTAAGAAAATTGTCTATTGAAAGACACTACAACAGACTACATTCGGAAAATTATTGTGAAATCATAGGAGACGTCAGAGAGAAAGAATTAAGGAAGTTGAAACAGCTTGAAGAAGAGCATTCTATATCCACAAATGAGGTTTGTTCCAGTACTGTAGCATTTTCATTTTGGTTACGGGTTCTGCATTTCTTAAAAATTATGTTTACATTCTTCTCAAACATGTATGTGTATTTCTAATTCACTTTTTTAATTTTTTTAATAACACTGGTAACCTTGTCCCATACAACTGTGCGTCTCCGCTCACCACACGTAAACATTTCGCAGTGGGGGAGAAACAGCAGTGAAGGTGAGGAACGCGGAGACAGGCCGAACGGGGGAGACAGGTGTAGGGAGAGAGGAGTGGGGGGTCTGCACTCTGGTCAACCAAGCGAAGTCGTTTTTTGCACCGTGCACAGTGCATGCACCACGCGCATGCACCCTGCTGTAATGTTTCTGGTTACATTCAACAATGTTTTCTTTTAGTTCCTCCAATATGTAAGGATTTGTTCGATACACTGTTTATTTCAGTTCACCCCACAAGTAAAAATCACACACTGTTAGATCTAGACAACGAGGGGCAAATATACCAGAACTGATCACTCTGTCTGCAAACACTTCGGAGATTCTGCTCTATGAGCAGGGGCTCAACCTTCTTGAAACCAACCAGCGACTTTTATTCCATTAACTGATGGGAGAGCGTTGTCGAAATTTCATCCTGGTACCTGTCTGCATTTACTGTCGTCTCGAAAAAATAGGCCCCATTATTCGTCTTGCACTAACAGCACACCAAACACCAATCGTTGTATCACAATGAGGGAAACATACTAGGTTTTTAGCATTTTCTGTACACCAATAACGAGAGTTGTGACTATTTACACGACCATTAAGATGAAACAAGTACTTTCACATACGAAAATGCGGTGTTGCAATGATAACAGCTGAGATTCAGACTGGCAACTCATGCTTGCCAGATCGAACACGTGCAAGCTCAAGCTGCTTGCAAGATCAAGAGCTATGCGTAAGTCTCCCATACTGCAGGTGCTGTAGCCCAGAGTGCAAACACCGTGCATTCCGTCTGAGTTTAAAAGAGAGATCCTGTACGTTGAATATTCAGTCCAAACGTTGGTTTGATCCTGAATAGCACCGCCATCAGCTGTCACAGTTGGCCTAGGCACCTCTGAAGAGGTGTACGAGTTAAATGAGGAGTGAGATACTTTCCCGTTGCTTTCCTCACTGGGCCAGAATCTGCTATTACATATCAGTCTGCCAAGCCCACTGAAATTCGCGCAATAACCAACCCGATAAGCGAAATTTGCACACCATTCGTAACAGAGACTAGCTCCATTAGAAACAGCATAATTAGCATCGCTCATAACTCTGTCACGTTCATAATGTCAACTCTAAGGATGAGACTGAGACAGGTCAATGAAAGTCATAAACTTGGTCTAGACCATACCACCCTTGACTTTGAAAATATGAAAGTGACTCAGGAATGTTAGGAACTCCATTCCGTATATAGCCAGTCCCTGCGATGAATCAGCTCAGAATATTGCTCATAGGGTCGGTTGGTGTGTGTGCATATCGCTGGGCTTGGCAGACTGGTATGTCGTATCAAATTCCGGCTCGGCGAGGAAGGTAACGGGAAACTACCTCACCACTAATTTTCCTTGTAAGAATCTTCAGCGACACTTAAGCCAGCTATGACAGCTGTTAGCAGCTAACCAGCCTTTTGGTAGAATACTGAATATACAGTGTAATGCAGCAAAATATGTATCAAGGGAATTAAATACTCAGGTTTTCATTCTCCCATAGCATTTTGTACTTCGTACTAAGAGAATTCCAGGCAAATATGAAGGGACAAGTTTCTCCCTGGGACAAATAGTATGAGAGGAAATAGTTTGGTACAAAATTCTCTTCGGGATAGATCATCTGGAATAAATTATTTCGATATAAATATTACGGAACGAATTTTCGTAACTTCTGTTTTACTGTGTACAATACAGGGTGACCAAAAAAATCCGTTAACATTTGACGAAGCAACACTTAAATAATATTGGAGGTGGTCACACGTGAGTGTCATGACATAGGGTTTGATTGACACCAAAATGACCGACAGATGGCGGTGGACAGCAACACGTCAGATACAAATGGCCACACGTGCTTGACATGGGGTCTTCTTGAAACCAACAAAGAGTGCACAAACAGGCCAACAGATGGCACTGGACAGCAACACGTCACTAATGCCGAATGAGACCCGTGTACGGTATAAAAAGAACTGTCGGGAGAGAGAGTGTCAGATGCGCCTGCAATCGCGGCATGTAATGCTTGGCTTCCCCGATCCCCCTATCTCAATGTGTGTAATTATTGGTTGTGAGGTTACCTGAAGTCGCAAGTCTACCGCGATCGTCCCACCTCATTAGGGATGATAAAAGACAATATCCGACGGCAATTTCTCGCCATACATACGGATATGCTGTACAGTGTTGTTCACAACATTGTCCCTTGACTGCAGGTATTGCAGATGAATGACGGCCGACATGTTGAGCAGCGGTGTGGTGTAGTTCTTTGTCAGTGGTGTGACAGTGCGAGTGTTAGTGTTGTGTTAGTGCTGTGAAATAAAAGTGAAAGCGCCATTGCGCAACTGAATGATAGGCAGTATACACCTGAGTGATTGTAATAATGTGCAACTGTATATTACTGTTTAATGTATCTGTGTATTATTGTAGATATTATAGGATGAATGCACGTGTGTGTGCCAGTAAGAGGCCATCCAACTGTGTTAAGAACCTCAGCTCCTGCTCTGAGTTTCTCTGCAGCTGAGTATGCATGTCCTGTCTGGGTCAACTCAGCCCATACGAAGCGGGTGGATACAGCCCTTAATGAAGCATGCATAATAGTTCCTGGGTATCTGCAACCAACTCTCATTGACATACTTTACTGCTTGGCTGGTACTGCTCCTCCAGACATTCGGCGAGAAGTGTTTGCAAGGCAAGAGATGTTGAAGGTGGATCTCACAAACACCCACCCGTTATTTGGGCATCGACCTCCACCCAGAAGACTGAAATCCAGGAAAAGTTTCCTCAATGTCTCCAAGGCTCTGGATAAACCGACAAGGACAGCATATTGTGATGTATGGCGAGCAAGAACGGAGCATCTTACTGACTGGATGGTGCCTTCTAAATCTCCACCCCCTGGTCATCTTTTAGAATTGATAATCTGGAAGGCACTGAATCGATTCAGAAGTGGAGTAGGTAAATCCAAGGATAACCTAAAAAATGGGGTTATTTGAAAGATCAGTCAGACTTCTGCGATTGCTGGGAGCAACAAACTACCCAACACCTTTATGACTGTCAGTCCTGCCCTGTTCGTTGTACACTTCAAAACTTGATTAAAGCCACTCAAGGGGGAATTTCTGTTGCCCATTTCTGGGCAGACTTTGTGTGAAATATGTTTATGACATAAAATATACTTTGTTGTGTATATAATACCTAAGTTTTTTCAACACTGATACGAAAAAAGAAATGCGAAAATGGAATTTGGATGAAAAAGAAACCACAGGAAATATATCAAATAACAGAAAGAATCAGAGATACAATCAGCAATGGAAATTAAAATTTTATGGTCAACTATGCAGTATGAATTACAAATGGCTAACAACGAAAATCTGAACCCAGCACTATCCCAGAAAGACGAAAAGCAAAAGCAATTATAGACTAGTAGAAATAAACAAAGACTTACAAAAAAATTAGCATTAACAAAGAAACAATTCAGGTTAGCACAACATTCAATCCCTATAAAAACAAGCAGAAATTTGCTGAAAAACCTAAATGAAAAATTACAGGATGGCTAGAAGAACGCAAAAAGGAACTCGGGGTTGATAGTACTAATTAGGGAAGAAATTAGTGAACTGGTGGAGGATATAGAGACAGATATGAAAGAAACCATATGGTTTAGATTGAATATGGGAGGGATAGAGGGAAGGGTGAAGAAAATAAATCTAGCGTTCGTATATTGCCATCCCAGTAGTTCAGCATATGCAAATAAATATCTTTTTGAAGAGCTATTGGTGGATATTAGTATGATAAGAGAGAAGTTTACAGGAGAAGAGGATATGTTGTTATTCGGAGATTGGAACGATAGAATAGGGGAAGAGAGCCCAGTATATAGTAGGGAGGATGGAAGGTGTATGCTGAAAAGTAGAAGTAGTGAGGATAAAATTATAAACAGTTATGGGGAGAAACTCCTAGAGATGTGCGTTGCGGGAAATTTGTATATGCTGAATGGATGGATGGAGGGTGACACTATGGGGAAATTGACCTATGTTACCGAGAAGGGAGGTGGTGTGATAGATATGGTTTTAAGCTCGGAAGGAGTGTTAGAGGATATTGTAAGGATGGAAGTAGGAGACTGGATTGAAACACACGATTTCCCAGTGTGGGTTTTGTTGAAAAGGGGGGAAGAGAAGCATATAAGGAAGGAAGCTGAGACGAAGGATAAGCGAGGGAGTGGATGTGACAAGTAAAAATGGTCAGAGAAAGTGGGACGGGATTGGGATAAGGTAGCAAAAGAGGAATTTTTTCTGAAATATGGTTGGGAAGGTGCGTTAGAGGAGAATAATATTGATAAAGCCTTGAAATTGCTGCTACATCCAATAAAGATGATAGCACAGGTAGAATGTAGAAGGAGGAAAAGAAAGATGGTGAAGAATGGCTTAATAGAGAGTGTGAAGAAATGCGGAGGAGGGTGCTGGGTGGGTTATGCGAGTATAGAAAGAAAGGGTGGAGTGCAGAAAAGGAGGTTTTCTGTAAGTTGAGGAAGGAGTATAAAAACAAAATTTGTGAGGTAAAAAAGACGTGGTCAGAGGAACAAACTGAAGCCATAAATAACGATTGTAAGACTAACAGCACTGAAAAAATATGGGAAAGGATTAATATAATAATTAAGGGTGGAAGGAGTATAGACAGAATGAACATTGATGAAGTTCAGTCTCACGGCTACGAGTTCATACTCATAAAATACAGGCTTTCTATACCTTCAACATCCTCATAACTATTCTCATAACATTTCATTTCCAACACAATCCATTTGTTCCTATCCAACACTTTTCAAATACGAATATTCCCATGACGAACAATGTTATAAGAATCTTTTAACTTACTTCAATACATCTTCCCGACCTCAAGAACAAAGATAACATACCGTGATTTTCTGTATCACAAAATACACGGCGTTGCAAAATTTATGCTTCCTAAATATAACAATATCAGACTTCACTGGATTTCTGTAAAAGCTCATAATGTTACTCGACATTACTGTTAAATACATGTTTTAACACAGAAAAATTTATCCTGATGTAAATATTATTATTATTATTATTATTATTATTATTATTATTATTATTATTATTATTATTATTATTATTATCTGAACTCGTGATAATTGAATTTATCATGTTCACCACTACTATATTATCGTTATCTTATTCCTAAATTTTATCAGCTTGAACAATATTTCTTCGATTTTTAGCACGATATTTAAACTAATTTTTACATTTTCTTAACGTGATTTTTACCGCACTGAAGAGTTTTGCACGCCAACAAGAACAATAAACACTTCGTCTGAACATTTTCAAATTCTTATTGGACACACGCAATAATAGATTTAGTAGGGACAAGCAATTACAATCAAACTACAGCATTAATACAAAGTAGACAGACCTGTTAATGGAGTCATCTCGGAGTTCTGGTTACACGCTAGCCAGCTTGCCTCAGATTCAGCCACACATGACTGGAGAATACATTATCTTCTTATAATCTCCTTACAATTACACAGATTTTACACTCATTGTTAAAAAAATGATGCACTATTCTCGCTCGTTATCACGCGAACGTATTTTCCCTCTTCTGGACAACAGCAAACTGTTTGCGGGAGCTATATTTTCACACCGTGGTTATGCCAGGTGTTCAATAGATATCAGACTCGAACCTGTCTATGGCTTGTCTCCAAACTTCCTTTGATAATTTCCAACACACAATAGTAAAAATTCAACCGGATACGTATTTTAGTTAAATATCTATGCCTTCACGGTTTTCGCCGGCGGAAG
This sequence comes from Anabrus simplex, assembly GCF_040414725.1. NCBI lineage: Eukaryota > Metazoa > Arthropoda > Insecta > Orthoptera > Tettigoniidae > Anabrus > Anabrus simplex. The sequence continues at coordinate 109,609,759 of NC_090268.1, forward strand.
TTAAGGAATTTTTGTATCAATTCCACTAAGTCTTCTAACCCGGACCGCCTACATGAACACATATCACAAATTACTCTGAGGAAACAATTACCGAACTTTTTCTCGGAGACAAGCAGCGCGGGTCCCTTCTTCTGAACTTTCAGAGAGAGTGTGTGAATGTTGATGGAGGGGATCTATTTATAAGATCTGAGACGACGCTACCCAAGTCGTGAAGTCTTGTGGTGCAATCCTATAATTTCATAACCGCTGGACCAATCTTCCTGAAATTCACTCCAAAAATTCAACCAAAATTACAATTCACAATGGTGTTGTTTTCATATTTTTCCCATACTTGCAACGGGCGTAATAAATTAATTACATACGTGCGACTTCGCGGGCATTTTTAAGTGTTTGACCTTCGCACGTGTCGTTAATCTGCCGATACTGATGCCACCTTCTCTCCAGGTTTAATTACATTCATTCTCACCCTGTGGATTCTATCTTCATTTAATATTTATTACTCATTTCAATTCTTCTTTCCTGGATTAACTATGTAACCAAAATCTCTCGTTATGATGGTTTTCTATAGATTGTTAATTAGTCATTGCTCGAAATCAATCGATGTGTCCCGGCATTTCACGAGCGGTTGGCTCGCTCGCTGCGGTGAGTTCGGTCACACGGTCTTTGAGGGTGAGATAAGCTCGCAATAAAAACATGGCTGCACCAAAAGTTATTTGTAGCTGAAATATTTATCTGCAATATTTATCATCGTAGAATTATGGGTTAAACACCAACATGTTTCGAATGGAAATTCACGGTTGCACAGGCCTCTTTCAATGGCCATTCTTCTTCCTGACCTTTTCCTAATTACCTGGTAATGCTTCTTTATTTGGATTTAGGCCAGTTTTACGGCCTACAGCCTTTCCTGAGGTCAACCTTATGTGGAAGGATGCATTCTCTATTGAGTGTATCTTGTGGTGGTTTGTAGTGTGGTTTATGTTATTTGTAATTGGAGATTTGTATTGACAAGAACACAAATATTCAGTTTCCGACTTAGAGGAATTAACCAGATAAAGTTAAAATCCCCAATCTGTTCAGGAATTGAATCCGGGCCCCTCTGAACCTAAGGCAAGTACGCTAACCATTCAGTCAGGGATTAGGCCTCCTACAATGCTGCTTATTGGATGCCAGGTATGTGAAATGTGACATCCTTTAAATGGAGTTTCTATCCAGTGCGGTAGCAGCGTTATTTATTTTAATTGTAAGTAATACTTAAAACATATTTTAATATAATCCCCTTACATGCGTTACGAAAGTAAAAAGTAAAATAAATAACAGTGTTCCCTCATTGTATTCGTATCGACTTTCTTTGCATAATGCCTTTGACTTGTGATGCTTCAGATGACATTCACTAATGATAGGGGCTTAAAGTAACATCTGCTAAAAGCATATTTCTCAGCAGCCACATGGGTCTGTATTTCGGCCACCTTGTGAAAGGCAAGCGTATTACTAGGACCCCGTCACTTTGATCGTCTACTCGCACAAATGTGATGGATGGCTCAAAGCAGGCAGCAAGCTCACAGGAGTCAATGCATACTGCTAGTAGGTAGCCCGATCATTTATGATACGCACCCTCTTGGTTTTAAGGCATAGGACATCACTATCTAACATCCAAAGATATCAGCTTGCAACATAACTTGTAAGATGTGTACTAATATGCTGGTATATCTGACTTGTACGTCTGAGGCTAGCACTTCGAATGCAGTTTGAGAAAATATGCACGATGGAAGATTTTAACAATGAAATTGTTTCTTAGATCATGCAGTATCGCGCCCCACTTTAGCAAAAACGTAAAGTTAAGCTATTTTACTCAAGTAGGACTAAAGTATTAAAGATAGAAAAATTGTGAAGGTGTAAAACCGCGTGTTTTGGAGAGCTGTATCACATGGAAAAAGGAAATTTTGGAAATCATATCCGGTCCAAACATTATTCACAAAAAACTGTCCTAGGCATTTTGTAATCTTTCTGCGATTTCATTTACTCTTTCACCGTTTAGTACATGTTTCTTAACACTTCGCTTCTTATCGAGTAAAGAAGCAGTTCCTCTCAATTTGTTTACGAGTTCCCGCACGATCTATGTGGAGGGCGTACACCTGGAAATTGTGTTACAAATCGTTTAACGACTTCCCTGCAAGACTCTGTTTTCACATAGTTATCCTACATTAATACCCTCTCCTCTACCGTCTACACATGAGGGGTCATTATGAGAATTATACCGCGAAGAAACTCTTCATAACTCGAGAACAGTTGGAGCGACAGATCACACTTAATACACGTTTTAAGCACGGACCTGAACTGTGGAACTGCGGCATTCCCGTGCTATCGCTGCGCTGTGTAACGGGAAGTGATGAGTCAACGGGAGGCAAATAAGGTGGACGTGGCTACAGGCCAACCGACGAGAGGAAGTCATTGTACATGTTTCACAAATTTACAAATATCTCCGGAAATATAATTTCGATTTTGAAAATGTACACTCGACCGTAAAATGATTCACCGTCTCACGAGACGACATTTTTTCCTGTTGCTTGAAATACGATGAGCATACTGTGCAATTGATAGGATCACGAGTAAAATCTCTTCGGCTACCGGCTATCATAATAATAATAATAATAATAATAATAATAATAATAATAATAATAATAATAATGTTATTTGCTTTACGTCCCACTAACTAGTTTCACGGTTTTAGGAGGCTCCGAGGTGCCGGAATTTAGTCCCGCAGGAGTTCCTTTTACGTGATAGTATATCAACCGACACGAGACTGACGTATTTGAGCACTTTCAGATACCACCGGACTCTGAGCCAGGATCGAACCTGCCAAGTTGGGGTGTGAAGGCCAGCGCTTCAACCGTCTGAGCCACTCAGCCGGCAACAGACAATTTTTCACAAGAGATACACACACAGTTCCAAAAAATTCGGGGAACAAATTTTTGAACGTATGCCATGTTCCACAAAACAATACTCACACCCAGGTATATTACCAACTGAACATTCATTCTTTACCGTTGAAGTACACAAAAGAACATGGATGGATTCGCGTTCAGTTTCAGAACACAAACGAAAATGTCCAAATGGGGGCGAGGACAAAGCGATAACAGTCCTCCAGGGTGGATTTTTATCACAGTTGGAGAGCTTCAGTATGGTGTATGTCCTCCACGAGCATTTATCAGAGCTTGACACCTACGTGGCATGCTCCGTATAAGTCGACGGAGGTCACGTTGCGGTATCAGGTCCCATTCTTCAATGAGAGCCTGTTCGAGGTCTTGGAGAGTCTGTGGTGGAACAGAACGCCCACGAACACTTCTGTCAAGCCTATCCCACACATGCTCGATGGGATTAAGGTCGGGACTCACTGCTGGCAATTCCATCTCTCGAATGTCCAGTTCTTGCAAGATAGCTCTGGTGATGCGCGCTACATGAGCCCTGGCATTGTCGTGAGTACGAATTCAGGGCAACACCGAATGCAGCAACCAACACATGCTGTAGCAGTATCTGCCCGATGTACCCCGCAGCGGTAAGATTACCACGGACGACGACAAGATCCGTACGGCCATCAATACTGATGCCACCCCACACAATCACAAAAACTTGTCCGAATCGGTCGCCTTCCTGGACAACATTTGACATGTACTGCTCGCCACGGCCTCTCTATACACGTTGACGGCCATCACGCTGTGTCAGGGGAAATCTGGACTCGTTTTTGAACAGCACAGGCCTCCATTGGCGAAGTTGCCAGTTGACGTGGGTACGGGTAAACAGAAGGCGAGTTGCGCCATGTTGCTGCGTTAAACGGGGCACTCCAACAGGACGTCTGAGCGTAAGGACACTTCTCCTAACCTGTTTCTTACTGTCTGGTCTGACACCTTGACTTCAGTGACCCTCCTGAGGTTTTTTTTTTTTTTTTGCTAGTTGCTTTACGTCGCACCGACACAGATAGGTCTTATGGCGACGATGGGAGAGGAAAGGCCTAGGAGTTGGAAGGAAGCGGCCGTGGCCTTAATTAAGGTACAGCCCCAGCATTTGCCTGGTGTGAAAATGGGAAACCACGGAAAACCATCTTCAGGGCTGCCGACACTGGGATTCGAACCCCCTATCTCCCGGATGCGAGCTCACAGCCGCGCGCCTCTACGCGCACGGCCAACTCGACCTGAGATCTTGTTGCAGTTCTCTATCAGTTGCTGAACGACGCCGCAACGCACAGATGGTCAGATATCGGTCATCCTGTGGGGTTGTCATGCGTCCTCGACCTAGTCCAACCCTCCTTGTGAACTGACTTGTCTCATTGTAGCGATTACACAAGCGTTGAATAACTGACGGAGGAACATTGAGATCCACAGCATTACGACAAAAAGTCCATCCTTCCTGGATCAAAGTGACGGCCCTTGCGACTTGAACCTCGTTAAGATGTCTCATGGGATGTGCTGGTTTACGTACAACGTGCTCAAATGACCTCAGTAGTCTGTGTACCTCACAACGACACACGGACGCGGCGCTATAAACTTTGTTTTGAGGGGTTACCTGACAGTTTAATACATGGCTACACTTTTAGATGGAGTTTAACTTCGATTTGACATACCCTGAGTAGCTAAGGTCTCGAGGTATGCTGTACGACCATTGCAACCCCATCTACTAAATTAATGTTCACATACCAGACGTTACGAAACATGTTCCCCTAATAATCTTGAACTGTGTGTTATGTTGTAATGTATACAGCATTTACCCTGTTATTCTACAAACAATGTGCGGTATTCAATGAGAAGTATTAAAATGGTCTACGCTGGACCTGTTGAAATTCAACGGAATAGAGTCTCTATCACAGCATTTGCTACATGTAATTGCAGTAGCTAAATACAGACTTATAAACTGAAGTGTGTAGTACCTATTTGCAGAGAAATTTAGGTCCAAAGTCTCAGAAATGTACTTCTTTTAATTCCTTACATTCTACGTTCTCCCTGAATTTATCCAATAATATTGTTCTAGCTTACTGCAGTACGTTCCTATGTATCATAGCCCATAAATTTTTAAGCCTTCAGCGTACTGAATATTCTCATTTTTAGATGTATTACTGTGTACAACGTTTCACTACCACAGTAGCTGGTCATTTTGGTACAACTGGTTCCCCCCATATTCGATGCCAGTGTATCCCCCAAGGCTACATTATCAGCCATTCCCCCTCCTATTTTATCTGGAACTAGGGCTTGCCCTTGGGGAGTGCGGTTTGTACAGCTGGAGGATACTTCCCCAGATGGTTCTTCCAAACAGTACGATCACGCAATGAAACACACAGTTTCATAAGGAGACATGGATAACATTAAAACATCACAATACACCTCATACTGAATACTTATCAACCAAATCACTTTTATTCACGCCTAACATATTTGGTCGGGCTAACTTGAAAATCCACAGCCTGTTTCCAGTCATTCGACCGGGTCAGGAATGGAATGAATGAAGCCCCATCTAGCGGCGAGGATAGGAATTGTGCTGGCTGCCGAAGCCTGTCGCACTCCTCTGAGGCAATGATTAATGGATGACAGATGAAATGAAATGATATTGGAGGGTGTTGCTGGAATGAATTATGACAAGGAAAACCGGAGTTCCCGGAGAAAAACCTGCCCCACCTCGGCTTTGTCCAGCACAAATCTCACATGGAGTGACCGGGATTTGAAGCACGGAACCCAGCGGTGAGAGGCCAGCACGCTTGGTCTAGCTATTTGATAATATATTTTATCATCTGCTCCGTCTAATTTGCGTGAGACGCCTCGATGGTTGTATTACTTGTTAATCTGGAACCTTACACTGAAAACAACGTTTCAACAGCTGAAATTCTTACCAGTTATAGATTGTTATATCTTCTTTACAAGACAAATACAATGAATCTCTCAGGACCACGAAGTTTGTACTCTTTTAAAAGAAAAGTGCATTGTTTTTTTGCTATTTGCTTTACGTCGCACCGACACAGATAGGTCTTATGGCGACGATGGGAGAGGAAAGACCTAGCAATGGGAAGTAAGCGGCCGTAGTCTTAAGGTACAGGTGTGAAAATGGGAAACCACGGAAAACTATCTTCAGAGCTGCCGACAGTAGGATTCGAACGAACCATCTCCAGGATGCGAGCCCAGAGCTGCGCGCCCCTAACCGCACGGCCAACTCTCCCGGTAAAATACGTTTCTATCAGGGAAGTCGTTGTCGCATATTCGCCATCTTGACGTAGATACGCATATATCGGTGTGATATCGAACTGCGTTCATCCTGGCTTCTCTAGCCTTCCTAGAATTAAACTGGTACCAGTTATGGGCAACAAGAACAATCCAATGGAGGCCATCATACCTGAACTGTTCAGTGAAAAATACTATTTTTCAGTGAAATTAGTGACCTTTTCCGTTGTGGGATTTATCTCTATCAATAAGCACGGGAGTGAGTAACGCCTCTAGTCGATACGGTCTGACACCGTGTTCTGACACCATCAGAATGTTGGCCGGCAGAGTAGAGCAGGTGGTATTACAGAATGTTTAATCTCTAGAATGCGTGCCAATAGTTTGGATTAAATTTTAAACCGCTCCGCAGTGCTTATATGAAGCTGCTGATGGTGATTCGTTTTGGATAGTTTTATGCAGCTTTCTCATGAGTACGCAGATCCATAGACGGCAAAGTACAACTCTGAGCTAAAACTGCACTCAATATGATTTGGAAGGAAATACTACAAAACATGTTTTGATTCCATTCGAATTACGTATAAAATCTGGAAAGTATAACTTAAAAAAAACATAATACACAGTTAAAAAACGTCTGGTATGTGAACGTTAATTTGGTAGATGGGGTTTCAATGGTCGTACAGGCATACCTCGAGACCTTAGATACTCAGGGTATGTCAAATCGAAGTTATAATCCATCTGTGGGCGTAGCCATGCATTAAACTGCCAGGTGAGCCCTCAAAACAAAGTGAATAGCGGTGCGTCCGTGTATCGTTGTGAGGTACACAGACTACTGCGGTCATTTGAGCACGTTGTAAGTCAACCAACACATTCCATGAGGCATCATAATGAGGTTCAAGTCGCAAGGGCCGTCACTTTGTTCACTTTGATCCAGGAAGGATTACCTTTTCTTCGTGTTGGTGTGGATTTCAACGTGTCTCCGTCAGTTATTCAACGCTTGTGGAATCGCTACAGTGAGACAGGCCATTTCACAAGGAGTCTCGAACAAGGTCATGGACGCAGGACAACCCCACAGGAATGTTGCGGCGTCGTTCAGCAACTGGTAGAGAACTGCAACAAGACTTCAGGAGGGTCACTGAAGTCACGGTGTCTGACTAGACAGTAATGAACAAGTTAAGAGAAGCGTCCTTACGACTCAGACATCCTCTACGAGTGCCCCATTTAATGCAGCAACATCGCGCAGCTCCCTTCTGTTTGCCAGTACCGACGTCAACAGGCAACTTCGCCAATGGAGACCTGTGCTGTTCAAAAACGAGTCCAGATTTGCCCTGACACAGTGTGATGGACGTCAACGTGCATGGAAACGCTGTGGTGAGCAGTACATGCCAAATGTTGTCCAGGAAGGCGACCGAGTCGGACAAGGTTCTGAGATTGTGTGGGGTGGCATCAGTATTGATGGCCGTACGGATCTTGTCGTCGTCGTCCATGCGGAGTACATCGAGCAGATACTGCTACAGCATGTGTTGGTTGCTGCATACGTTGTTGGCCCTGAAGTCGTACTCATGCACGACAATGCCAGTGCCCAGTTAGCGCGTATCACCAGAACTATCTTGCGAGAACTGGACATTCAATATATGGAATGGCCAACAGTGAATCCGGAACTTAATCCCATCGAGCATGTGTTGGGTAGCCTTGACAGAAGTGTTCTTGGGCATCCTGTTCAACCACAGACTCTCCAAGGCCTCAAACAGGCTCTCATTGAAGAATGGGACCTGATACCGCAACGAGACCTCCGCAGACTTATACGGATCATGCTACGTAGGTGTCAAGCTGTGATAAATGATCGTGGAGGACATACACCATACTGAAGCTCTCCAACTGTGATAAAAATCCACTCCGGAGGACTGTTGTCACTTTGTTTTCACCCCTATTTGGACATTTCCGTTTGTGTTCAGAAAATGAACGTGAATCGCTCGAAGTTCCTTTGTACACTTCAACGGTAAAGAATAAATGTTCAGTTGTTAATGTGCCTGGGTGTGAGGTATTGTTTTGTGGAGCATGGCATACGTTCAAAAACTTGTTCCCATAATTTTTTGAACTGTGTATTAATAGCCCATTTATAATTTCCAATTACTTTCTAGATAGAAATTTCGACTGCCAAAAACAGGCTTATGTACTAATTGTAAAATATCGTTTTTTATAAACATCAACATTATTGTGTGTTCATGTAGGATATGTACACTGAGTGGCCAGAAGTCATGGGAAGGCACTGAATGGTGTCTTAATAATGACTTGGTCCCTCAAGAGCCCAAAAACGGCAGCCGTATGGCGAGGCAACGACTCTTCAAGGTGTTGGAATCGTTCTGGGGGGATCTGGACCCACGCATCTTGCAGTGCTACCCACAATCGGTCTTGCGTAGTTGTGGCAAGGTTCACTGAGCGTACACCAGCATAGACAACATCCCATAAATGCTCGACTGAATTAATATCGGGGGATCTGGAGGGCCGTTCCATGGTCGTAATTTGACTGGAGATGATCCTCCAACCACTTGCGTTCCACCACAGAGCGGTGAGATGGCGCATTATTCCGTTGAAACATGGCATCACCATCAGGGTACTCTAGGGCCAGAAAGGGATACAGGTGGTCTGAAGGAATGTCCACATATCGTGCAGCGCTCCCTGCAGCCACACACTGGGGCTTAATGATCGCTACCATGTGAACCCCCGCCCAGACCAGAACTGAGCCAACTCCCGCCTGGACACAAACTTGTTGACACGCAGGATCCATATCTTCATGGGGCATACGCCATACTCTCAAACACCTATCGGCTCGCTACAACAAGAATCAGGATTCACTGTTCCATGGTCGATTGCCGATGTTCGCGGGCCTATGCACGTCGTTGATCTCTGTGTCGAAGTGTCAGCAAAGGGACACGAGTTGGTCGTTGGCTGCTGAAGCATATCCGGTGCAGTTGCCTCCTTACAGTCCGGATAGTAATGGGCTCCTGACTCCCAACATTCAACTAGGCGGTGATCTGACTCACAGTAGCCCGTCGAGCGTCCAGTACGGTTCTGCGGAGGCGGTGTGATGTTCGTTCGTTAATCACCTATAGTCTTCCAGTGCGGTTGTTTATGTGGGTGGTAACATTCTCTCAGCGATATTGAAGATCCAAACTCTACACTGTTGACCTCGACAAACCGAATTCGCGTGTAATCTCCGCAATGCTATGACCCATGCGCTGTGCGCCGATAACCATCCCACGTTCAAAGTCGGTTAACTTGCGACGTGTTGCCATCTTCACGACAGTGGTGTCTGTGACAGTCTGCCCAGCTACGCCGCAGCTAGACGCAACGTTCAGGGGTCATACACGGCACATTTTGTAATGGGACACTCCTTTCCGTGACTTTTTCCCGCTCAGTGTATATATATATATATATATTTTTTTTCTGCCCGGCTTCATGGCTAAATGGATATTGTGCTGGCCTTTGGTCACAGGGGTCCGGGGTTCGATTTTCGGCAGGTTCGGGAATTTTAACCGTAATTGGTTAATTTCGCTGGCACGGGGCTAGGTGTATGTGTCAGTTTCTTCATCATTTCATCCTCATAACGACGCGCAGGTCACCTACGGGAGTCAAATCAAAAGATCTGCATCTGGCGAGCCAAACCTGGCCTCGGACACTTCCGGCGCTAAAAGCCATACGCCATTGCTTTTCTGAACGTATACTACGAATTTTTGGCTGAAACTTCTTTTTTGTTGGGATATTCACGGATATTCATCGCACTGGTCTTTGTCGCAAAGGACCCGGTTGCTATTCATGGATGGACTGATTTTAACTGGGTATGGGGTATTTAATTCCTCTGGTTCGAGGACTCACTAATATATTTCTCTTCACCTATCATAGTAATAACCACCACAGAAACACATGACAGGGAATATGTCCTTCCTTATAGCTTTGGCGTTATTAATTATGATTAATTAACTTGTAATTGTACCTATTCTTCGCACTGAAATTGGTAATAGATTACATGAATCCTTTATACACCTGAAACAGATAACAGTACAAACATTTCACCATAATATTCAACGTACAAAGACACGGTCGTTACCATGTTTTATTTATATAGATTATTAGAGAAGTGTTGCTCATGAATATTCGAGATTTTCTTCTGAAGGCGCGGAGAAAAGTTCTCTGTGAAACGTCAAGTATTTCACCTTGTTTTCTTGACACATGTTTATCATCATGTCCACAATTACACGCCATGAAAGCATCTATATCCGAGAGAGCGTGGGTTCGATCTCACCGTCGGCAGCCCCAAAGATGGTCTTCCGCGGTTTCCTATTTATTAAGGCTGTACCTTAATTAAGGCCACAGTCGCTTCATTCCCATTCTTAGGCCTTTCCTAACCCATCGTCACCATAAGGCAACGTAAAGCAAATTGTAAAAAGAAAGCATCTCTTTAAATGTTCCAGTTATTTGGACCATGATCACCTAATTCAGTTACTAACTTGCTTAGGATTATGTTGAAGACTGAGTCTGTCAGTGTCAGTCTTCCATACCGTTTAGTTCTCGCACCGCGGCACAATCAAACGGGCCTAACTTGGTTAGCGAAGACTTTAAAGATTACCTATATGTTAACACACATTTGGTAACTTGGTATTCTCTAGCAGATATTTGTTAATTGTAAGCATTACACCTCTGTAGTGTAACCGTTAACGCTATCACCTGCAGTCCTCGGGGACCCTGGGTTTGATTTTCGGTACTGCCAGAAAATAAGATCGACAAGACTGGCATGTAGTTGAAAATGAAAATACAGCCCACGTCGATTGTTTGTGTACCTGAAAAGATCTTTAGCAGTAGTGATCTGAAAACGTCCCAGGTCGTTCGCTCACGCTCATTCGAGTCTCGTACGTCGACTCTAAGCGGGTTGGCTACTCTGCCGTCATCGAGACAACCGAAACTGATATAAACAAAGAACACCATATATCCATCCGCAATCTTTACGTTGATTGGAGAATGACCGTGGTAATTCCGAGCACATGACAAGAGCCACGTGTGGTGTTTCTAGGAACTGTCATTATCTCGCCTGATTACCGGGTTTGGATCAGACTTTTGCCAGATACCACTGATAAGATATCTATTAGGTTCAACCTTTTCAATACTAATTAGATATGTGTTTAGGTTACAAATACCTTTTATTCAATATGTATCCATATTTCAGTATGCATCCATATTTCAATATGTATCCGCAATAGTTTTGTTTATTATGTCTTTGCTTATATACGAGGTGTGTTCAAAAAAAGACCGAACTTTGTAAATTGCGCGCAAACCGCATTGTCCATCACGAGTTTGTACCCCGAGGCCAGACAGCGAACAAAGAACTGTATGTTTTAACGCATTTGAGAGATGCTGTGCGCAGGAAGAGGTCTGAACTGTGGGAAAACAAATCCTGGATGTTGCACCATGACAATGCGCCAGCACATGCCTCTCTCTCGGTCCGCAGTTATCGGTCAAAACACCAAATTCCTGTTGTGCCCCATCCGCCCTATTCTCCGGACTTGGCTCCAGCAGACGTTTTCTTATTCCCCAAATTGAAAACCACCTTGAAAGGACATCGTTTCCAAGACATTGAAGAGATCAAGGAGAATGCGACGAGGCTACTTCGCGCCATCAAAGAAAGTGCATTCCAGGAAGCATTCCAAAAGTGGAAGAAACGTTGGCAACACGCTGTTGATAGTGCAGGGGACTATTTTGAAGGGGACAGTCTGTGAAATGATGTAAGCTACATAATAAAGTTTTTCTAGCCACAGTTCGGTCTTTTTTTGAACACACCTCGTATCTGTGATTCATTTTATGGCTGACAATGACATTATACATGTCGAAACCGGTCCCCAAGTTGAATAGAACGTGTATTTCGTACTATTTCTTAATTTATGGCATATTTTACATTTTATTTGAGTAGAATGAATTGTTATTTTCAATTTGGGACATATATTACAGTGATATTTCGTGGATACCTTTCGTCTACATAACCTGATAATGTTTCGACAGGACCATCTCTTAGTTCCCACTTTACGGGGTTGAGATTTCCTCGAACTTCGTTCCAGGCTTTCCTTCACCCTAGCAATGTTTCTTGGTGTTCGAACCCTTTTCGGATAATTACGGTCTTTATTCGCTGCAGAGACAGTTTCACGCCATTTTGCCACTAAGTTTTTGCATTTCAGATTTTGCTGGAGGTTTTTCCAAAACCATTCAAGTCTTAAACACTTGCTCAAAGAGTTCAGCACAGATTTTCCACGAATCGTGCTTCGCATAACTCTCGACAATGAACACGCGCTGTTTTATCGTGAGCATCATTTTGTGTTGCATTCAACTGGTCACTAAAACACGTCTGCTCCTCTCACTAAAACGTAACGACTATACCTACGATTTTTAGGTTGTAATCGGTTAGAATGCAAAGTAATTTGGTTTGTAGGTAGTGTAATGCAACCCTTTGTACCACAATGTAGGAAGAGTAGCATGAATTCAAGGAGTTCTATAGGTTGTACCCCTAATAGCTATGCAAATCTCATAGCATAACCGTTGTTCAGTGTAGGGTATTCTTGTTACTGGCTTAAGTAACTTTGCATTCTAACCTATCACACCTTATAATCCGGACTCTAGTAATAACACACAGTGACGTATTCGGGAGATACTCACGCGCATACATGTGACAGCAGCCGATTGATGCATTGAAATCAGTGTTTCCAGTATTTCTTGTGATGGGCAGTTCTCCTGTTCATTAACAAGAGTCTTATAAATATTTTGCAGACAAGTTTTATTTATCCAACCCTGTATAACTAACCTTCTAGAAAGTTCTCTTGAATTTCATATTCCTCTTGGGCAACTCAGGACAATATTTCTTCAAATAATATTTTCCGAGTGGATTGCTTAGACATATGAAAGCAGACATTCTTCAAATGATATTACATTATTTAAATCCTGTGTCTTTATTCCTCACCTAAGTACTACAGTAACTATAAATAAGGGTGATGGGCTGTGTTTAGCTATTCTGCAGAATGAGGTCGGGTTTTTACGGCATTAAACCTCAAGAGATGAAGTTTCATTTCTGAAGGCGGGGATTTACGCCATTGTTAGTTGCAATTTGGACAAGGGAGGGAGAGTTGTGCGGTTTAAGAAAGAAGTACACTAAACAATTTTATACAAGGAAAGCGGGAAGGATTGTCTTCTCCTTCCTTTCCTTCCTTCTTGGTTTCCTCTTTCTTTAGCAGCATTACTTTCTTGGGTGGAGAAGCCTGCTTTATCTAGCTGCTGCCTCCAAAAGCAATTAGCACAGACCTGACGTACTTCTTTGCTCAGCTCCACTGGGGGTCTAAACCCCACACAACTATCCGCTGGGATGCGACTTCAATTAGAAACCTCCACTACGCAAATTCATTTAGATAAAGCTCCTTCTACTCCCTGCCATCGTTTAGACTTGTATATCTACTCACTCACTCTCTCCCTCCTTTTTTTTCCGTTTTTTTTCTTTGTAAACGTATATATTTATACAGTATGTCTATACAGTTAAGGGTAAATTGAATTTCGTAAAATAAACGAAACGGTATTGCGAGCGAGAGACTTGTGTTCCGATTTTGAAAAGGTTCAAAGATCGCTTCTTTCATTTCTCCTTCAAAGGCAGTCGGATAAAGGGGAGAGTTGAACGAATTGTGCGGCACTGAGTAATCGTCGAATGTGTGCATACATTGATCACGGAAATTAAAACCATCAACGAGTATGAAAGTTCTGTTGCCGTTCGATAACCAGGAATTGAATTCTAAGGAAATACCTTGAGTGCATGTATTCTTCCTGAAACAAAAGCTGAAAATGTCCTTGAGTACAATCAGGACTGAAAGAATGGTGCAAGCTGGTTATCACAATGAGGTTTGTCTATGCAGCGCCAGCATGATGGTGTGCTATTTTGCTTTCAGAACGAAAAATATAACATTCGCAACGAATTGCTCTGAAAAATATTCATACGTTATAATGTTTATAGTGGTCCTATTGAAGATAATTACAATTCAAATGAAGAAATTCATTACACATTTATTATAGTAACTATAGGTTAAAATGGGGCTGCCTGGCCGAGGCGGTAAAGGCGTGCTCGGTTCGCCCGGAAGGACGTGGGTTCGAATCCCCGTCAGGAAGACGTAAAATTTAAGAAACGAGATTTTCACTTCCGGATGTGCATATGGCCCTGAAGTTCACTCAGCCTACAACAAAAATGAGTACCAGCTTGATTCCTGGGTGCAAAGGCGGCCGGGCGTAGAGCTAAGCACTCTACCTCATCACGTGCCGAGGTTAACAATGGCGGAAGCCTTTACCTTCCACTCCTCCAAGGGCCTTCATGGCCTGTACGGAGGTGACTTTGCTTTACTATAGGTTAAAATACCATGGGACTAGTTTCAACTCTTCTTGGAAGTCATCTTCAGCCAAAAATCTTAAATATGATATTACACAATGGCATACAATGAAGAACAATAAAATCTGATGATATTTTTAAAATGTAGATGAAAATATATGTTATGCCTAGTGTTCGTATCCATTCTTCGCATGGACATTTGTAATGAAATACAGATTTTTTTCGTGAATTTTTGTGAATTTACATGTCAGTATTCAAACATTTTTCACGGCATGTTAAACATGAACGCAACATGAATTACGATAAAGATGAACAAAGTCGAGAAAGAATGAGGACGATTAAAGAATTTATTGTACGTTGTGAAGTGTCTGGTCCAAAGTTGTGCGAAATGCTCCTTGCTTCTCGGTTACATATTGTTGTCTCACTGACCACTGGAATGGCGATGCGGCTGAAGACTCACGGAACACATCGTTCATGATAACCTCCCTTACTATCCGTGCAATCAAAAACAGTAAAATGGCTCTTTAGTTATTCCCTTAACCCAACTTAAAGTGACATGTACTAAGTGTTCCACGGTACTTGGATTAAAAATTCAAAATTTCCGAAGCATCTCCATTATTCACCGTTCTACGATAAACATGTGTACTGTATAAAACGGAAGTAACATATTCTTAAACTTACGTTATATACAGTCTTTTAATGGACCTGATTTAACAAACATGTACTGGTATTAATATTTGTATAAAAGCTAACTCCAAATGATACCTTGACGTCATATGCACCTGATAACACAATCCTGAATTACAAATCGCACTCGCTTTTAGGCTAATGCGGCTGGGAGTTGGACTAAAAAACAACCCGTTAATGATATCTCCCTTATTGATACTCCTATCGAAATGATGTACACAAGGAAAATACTTTAAAAATTGATTTCCATTAAGGTACGTATTTTTCCGTTTTGTTTGTGTATATTTTGTGTGAATGCAAAATCGCGGTTTCGGTTTCGTTTAAATCCCAGTCAGTTCATGGATTTAGAAATAATATTTAACCTAAAACCCACCTAAGAACACGTGGATTCTGAATATGAAGTTTGGTAGAAATATATTCAGTAGTTTTCATGTTGTAATAACTCAGACTGACAAACCAATAAACAGACACTAAAGCTTAAAAAATAAGCAGGTGGTCATTATTACACCTGAAACGGATAACTGTATGAAAATTTCGCCGAAATAGCGAATGTACGTACACACGGTCGTTACGATTTTATTTATAGAGATTATAAAATAAACCAAACAAACAAACCCCATGGCACTACAGCCCTTGAAAGGCCTTGGCCTACAAAGCGTGTCGTGTGGTCAGCACGACGAATTCTCTCGGCCTCTATTCTCGGCTTTCTAGACCGGGGCTGCTATCTCACAGTCAGATAGCTCCTCAAGTCTAATCACGTAGGCTGAATGGATCTCGAACCAGCCTTCAGGTCCAGGTAAAAATCCCTGACATGGCCGGGAATCGAACCCGGGGCCTCCGGCTGAGGGACAGGCACGCTACCACTACACCGCGCGGCCGGCACACGAGGGTGCCAGAAACGGAAATATACCATATTCTCGAAGTGCTTTAAAGGGTTCAGTAGGCCTAAATCATATTTCCGACTTTTTTTCCAACTTGCTTTACAGTACGTCGTACCGACAAAGACAGGACTTATAGCGAGCATGGGATAGGGAAGGGTTAGGAGTGGGAAAGAAGCGGCCGAGGCCTTAAGGTACAGTCCCAGCATTTGCCTGGTGTGAAAATGGGAAACCACGGAAAACCATTTTCAAGGCTGCCGACAGTGGAGTTCGAACCTACTATCTCCCGAGTACTGGATACTGACCGCACTCAAGCGACTGCAGCTATCGAGTTCGGTAATGCAGCTATCGAGCTCGGTACCATTATCATTAGGCAGATATTTAGAAATCAGGTGTTGGATTGCAAGACGTTCCCGGAAACAGACGTGCACTCTGACCACAACTTGGTGGTCAGGAAATGCAATTTGAAGTTGAAGAAATTGAAGAAAGGAAAGAAGATGGAACCTAGAAAAGTTGAAAGAAAAGAGTATGAGTGATTGTTTCAAGAAACATGTTATACAAGGGCTAAATTAAAAGGCTGAAATAAACAATAGATGAAGGGTGGACAGTCGTGAATAATGCGATCAGTAGGGTTGCTGAAGAGAAGTTAGGAAGAAAGGTAAGATCAAGTGAGAATCAGTGGTTAACTCTGGAGATATCAAACCTGACTGATGAACGTCGAAAGTACAAGAATGTAAAAAATGAGGAGGGTAGAAAATGATACAGGCGGTTAAAGAATGAAGTAGAGAGAAAGAAATGGTTGCCTAAGGAAGAATGGCTTCAACAGAAGAGCAAGGATGTTGAAGGTCGCACGGATCCAGGAAAAACAAGGAAACCTTTTGAGAAAGGAAAACTAGGTGTATGAATATTAAGGGCTCAGATGAAAAACCACTTCTAAAGAAGGAATACAGTGAATAAGTATGGCAGGAACATGTTAACAATCAGTAGATGGTAGGGTCCTGGAACAAGAAGAAACTGTTGAAGTTGATGAAATCTTGAGGTCAGAATTGGACAGAGACTTGAGAGGCCTAAATAAGAACAAAGCACCTGGAATTTATGATGCACGCTAAGAATTACTGACTGCCTTAGTACAAAGGACGCAGTTATTTCATTTAGTGCCTAATATTTAGAAGTGCCATCTGATTTTATATAGAATGTTCTTCTCAAGTAAAAGTTAAAAGACACGCGGTATATAAGTCCCATTCTCTACACTATATATTATGAGAAATTGGTAAAAGTACTTACAGTAGCTGCAGAATTAAATATCCCATCAATAAATATTTTATCAGTTTCTACTAGATACTCCACATTACTCTGAGGACAGAAAACGATAATATATATATATATTTTGGTGTGGATATTTCTAGCCGGGTGCAGCCCTTGTGAGGCAGACCCTCCGATGAGGGTGGGCGGCATCTGCCATGTGTATGTAACTGCGTGTTATTGTCGTGGAGGATAGTGTTATATGTGGTGTGTGAGTTGCAGGGATGTTGGGGACAGTACAAACACCCAGCCCCCGGGCCATTGGAATTAACCAATGAAGGTTAAAATCCCCGACCCGGCCGGGAATCGAACCCGGGACCCTCTGAACCGAAGGCCAGTACGCTGACCGTTCAGCCAACGAGTCGGACAATATTTTCATGGGCAATATTCAGTAACAACATATCCTCATCTTTGGTAGTATTGATCTGTAAGCTATCAAGAGCTTCGCGGACATCGCCAGCACATTTCTGAAGAGGAGGAAGATTTATTCTTTTAGCATAGTTCAAGTTTCTCCTTACTCATTAGACATCATCACGAGTGGTATTTTCAGCGAAGGAATCGGGAGCGGACGGAATCACCCTTCTTATAATATTTTGCAGGAGATTCCAGTAATATTACACTTGCCTTATGTTACACACTGTTAGAAATGTGTACTTTGGTCGGGACATGGTTCATGGTTATGCACACCAACAGTATTTAATAAAATGTCACCCACATCATCTGTGAACAAATGCACCGAACATCATCATCTTTGGACCTGATTGTGTCATGTCATCTTTTAGATATTTAAAACCCTCAAAAACGACTACGCATAGCCCCTCACACTTAATATGGAAAATATTGTTGACTTCTACTAGTACTACACTGCACTCAGAGCGTCTGAGAACTGACATTGAATCTATAGAAAATAGGCAGTTGTTGAGTTGAGAGGTTAGGTTAGTTATCCCTTCGGGAATCCCTGCCTCCACCTGCCGAAACAGTTCAACCGCGACCTTTCGTTATGCAACAACACTATTTTTGGAACGTACTGACCCTCGGACCAGTTCGATACTACCCAAGAAAGCAGTAGCAATCCAGAAAGGAGTGAGACAATGCTGCAGGTTGTCCCCTCCCCTTTTCCATGTTTACATAGAACAGGCGATAAAGAAAATGAAAGAAGAATTTGGAAAAGGTTCTTTTTTTTTTGCTATTTGCTTTACATCGCACCGACACAGATAGGTCTTATGGCGACGATGGGAGAGGAAAGGCCTAGGAAGTGGAAAGAATCGGCCGTGGCCTTAATTAAGGTACATCCCCGGCATTTACCTAGTGTAAAAATGGGAAACCACGGAAAACCATCTTCAGGGCTGCGGACAGTGGAGCTCGAACCCACCATCTCCCGATTACTGGATACTGGCCGCATTTAAGCGACTGCAGCTATCGAGCTCGGTAATTTGGAAAAGGAATCACAATCCAACGAAAGGAAACCAAAACCCTGAGATTTGCCGATGATATTGTTATTCTATTTGAGTCCGCGGAAGATGTGGAGAAATTGCTGAAGTTTTTGCTTTCGTCTTGGGCGTGCCATTGTATGGCAGTGAAACATGGACATAGCTACCTCGGAAAGAAAGAGTACCGTATTTTAATTTTGGACTCTGGTCTTCTATGCTGAAGGTGAGATGGGTAGATCGAATCACAAATGAAGAGATACTGAATCGAATTAGTGGGAGGAGAATGATTTGGCCAAATTTGACCCGAAGAGAGACAGAAAGACAGGGCAAGTCTTAAGACACCCAGGGCTTGTTCAGTTTTAGTTTCAAAGGGAAGTGTAGGTGGTAGAAACGGCAATTGTAGACCAAGGTATGAATATGACAAGCAGATTGGAGTAGATGTAGGATGTAGTAGTTATTTAGAAATGAAAATGTCAGCACAGGATAGGGTGGTATGGTAGACAGTAAGCGCCAACCTCCAGTTCAATACGTATGAAGTATATAATCAGATCTGGAAGAAGAGAATTAACCCGTCAACGGGCGGGTGGTGCGCGAATCTCTCACTCCTTGATTGCGTCATATCCCACTGCGCAATGGTTTTGCGCACGAGTCTCTCCTTCTAGGTATTTCAAGTTCATTGTTTTCCGCGTAAGTCTGCAACTATTGCTTGTTGGTGAAGGTTTGTTATTTTCGTTTGCGGTGCATTGTCTTCATCCTTACAGTTGAGTGAGATTTTCTCTCACCTTGCGCCTTGTTACGTTACTATTTCTGACATTGTTAAGCAAAGTAAAATGTCCTACATTTGTAACTAAAATATTGTAAAATACAATAATTCTTATGAAAATAAATGGAGAGAGCTTTCAATCACCAATAAGTACTATAAAGATGATTTTCTGCATTAATTTCATGGGTGAGAGGAAATCTCACCACGCGCCCGCTCTTGTTTCAACTCACCATGCGCCCGTAGAATCTGTCTGTTAGGTCATCAGCTCAGAGGTTGGTCGGATCCTCAAATAGCACCAACAAAGGTTATGCGGTTATAAGGAAACCCCAAAAACCAATGACAGCACCAAAATGAGGCGTACTAGGCAAGATGAGGAGTGAGGTAGTTTGCCATTGCTTTTCTCACTGGGTCAGAAAGTACTATTGCAGCACGACTGACCCCATGAGCAGCACCTTTCATAACATTCAGATGCACTAGTCGTGCTCTGAATGTCATTACTCAGCATTACGCATACCCCCAGCAGCTTCCACATTGTCACAGCCATGGATGTTGCCTGGGACTTCGGTGGAAGCTCCACTTTACTCTGGCCTGTGCCAAGAGATGGATGCAAAAGTACTGTATCCATCAAGAAATGACAGCTGGCAGGCCCGTACAATATCCTACATTTGTAACTAAAATATTCTAAAATACAATAATTCTCATGAAAAAATACAAAAAACTTTAACTCACCAATTAAATCTAAATACGTACTTTAAAGATGATTTTCTTCATTCATTTCATGGGTGAGAGAAAATCTCACCAGGCACCTACTCCCGGTCCAACTCGACACGCGCCCGTTACCGGGTTAAAGCCATAATCTCAGTCGACGTCAATAAGGCAATGAATACCGCTAGGCTGTTCACTGTAGCTAAAGCCTGATTGTGAAGAGCGCTGGAATTATACTTTTTCCAGATCTAGATTTTCCATTGATGTTTCCAAGTTTAAAACAAGAGAGAATCGACTTTGTTTCCATGTAATATCAACAATAATGGTAAGTGAATGAATCGCTCGTGAATGTGGGATTCGCTTGGAAAATGCAAGATCTCAAAAAGAGCATTAAAGGATTACACGCAAGCACTTACATGATAAGTGTATACAGGGTGGTCAGATACAACGTGAACCGGGTATATGAGTGTTAGAAGGTATGTTATATTGATAAATAATTTGAAAACATTAATTCGATACCTCACGCCACTGTCATTTTATAAACTACTGAATTTAGCCGATCAGATCGGTTCGTGGGCGAATTGAAATTGGTCTTGCAAGGCGGCGTTGCCAAATCTGCATGTGGCTTATGGCAGAATTGAGAGCCATGCCGATAAATCGGCATCAAACGCAAACATACCGTGGGTGTCACTATACCATACTTGATATGGCGTGTAATCCTGTCAGTTCGCAGGTCCATGTTGAAATCCCTCCACTTGCGAAGTGTTTTCCTTCGATTCTTTCTCTCAAGCCGATCTTAAGCCACGGGGAGATTTAGCAACACAGCCTCTTAAAGACCAATTTAATTCACCCGCGAAGAGATCTGATTGTCTAACTTCAGCAGCTCACTAAATGACAACGGTGGGAGATATCGAACTATTTTTAAAAGTTTTATCAGTATGACCAACCCCCTAACGCTAATATACCCGGTTCACGTTGTTTCCGACCATCCTGTACTTATGAGACACGAAAATAAAGAGCTAATATCATCGAGGAAACTAATAAAATTACCCCGCACTTATAAAATGAACGTAAGGAAAGTAACACGCATATACAAATAATATGCGAGATACTACGAATGGACAACAAATGACAATGGACAAAATAACAGCACACAATAATGTACTTCCTATGACGATATCGAGGCTATCATAGTTAATGAATTTCATTTCCGTTTTAATGATTACCTACTTTCGAAAAATATTACAAATGAGCCCATTGATGCTTACACGGCCAGTACTTATAAACCCTCTTAGACTGATTCTGATGGTTTGGTCAGCCTCCGCTTCGAACGCTAGCGCTGTACCGCGTCCGGGGGCCATCTGGTGACAAAAGAACGTACCATTTTCAATTCTATTATAACGTATAAATTTCAAAAACTCATTGTTTTAAGAAGCCTTTCCCGTGGACAGTCGAGATTTTCTTCTGATGACGCAGAGCAAAATTTTCTGTGAAACGTAAAGAATTTCGCCTTATGTTCTTGACACGGCATAAGCCCAAAAGCCTATACGCTATCATTTCTATTACAAATGATGTTCTACCAGTCACCACTATATAAGTAAAATATCAATATTTATTATTTGAGTAAT
The DNA here is from genome assembly GCF_040414725.1 of Anabrus simplex. NCBI lineage: Eukaryota > Metazoa > Arthropoda > Insecta > Orthoptera > Tettigoniidae > Anabrus > Anabrus simplex. The sequence goes on from NC_090268.1 coordinate 109,631,747, forward strand.
ATTTTCGGTCCCTTTAGAACCATCTTCAGATCGAAATACATGAATTATAAAAATAATTTGACAAACACACATTCACCAACGAATATACATGAACTATTTAAAATACTGGTATTTACTTGAATACATAACGTATATCCCATAACAAGAAGGACAATTCTCAATGCTTTTAAGACTAAACAAATTTAGTGGGGTACAAGTCCAATACACAATCATATGATATGCAGAGAGCGTAGGGAGGGAAGAAAAGTAGTACCGAACCTCATTGTTCTATCCCCGTGTCACTTATAGAGCTATTGTGAACAGAAATGATGAAATTCTCCATTTTGTCATCCAGAAATCTTTCATCTTCCCAAGCTTCCTAAACAACTCCTTTCACGTGCCCACCTCTCGATAGTCACATGTTCACTTAGAGTTTGCCGTGTTAGTTTAAACTCGCACTCAATTCCTCCGATAAATATACTTCAAACATGCAGACTATAACGTCTTAATTCAATATATCGTAAATAGGATGCTAACCAACAGAAAAAGAATCCATCAAGTGGTATCGAAATATTTGAACAAAATTACATCGAATCGCCTACAACAATGAAGGTTGAGGCGGCAGAAGCAGACACACATAAACAAAGCTACGCGGTCTAAGCAATAATTCCGGAACAGATTCGGCTTACAGAAGTCCAGAATCAAATCGTTTGGTAATCGCCACTTTATGAATATCTTTATCAAATTTAAAATCACACCTGTATTTATAGTATGTTCCTTTATATTTCCGTTACTGTCCAAATAATTGTTCTTTACTTTTTTTGTATTTCCAAATGTTTAATGCTGTAGACTGTATATTGTATTATAAGGCTTAATTGTTCAAATTTAATTTTGTCATTTTGATGTAGTTAAACTTTCTCTTTGTGGCAATCCAGAATATGGAGAGTCGTTTAGTTTCTCAATAAACATATAATCGGAAATACATATGGTAACAGAATTATACCTGAAAAAGATACAACTTCGGTTACTATATGTTTCTTCAAGTGAATTATAAAATGCACTTGTTTAAAATTAGTTTAGGAAGACTGAAGAACATAATAGTTATAAATTGATGATAATGATGCTTGTTTTTAAAGGGGCCTAACATCTAGGACATCGGCCCTTAATAGTACGAGATGAGACGAAATATAGTGACAATTAAGATTACAAAACTCACCACTGAGCAGAATTCAAAACGTGATGATGAATGAATGATTGAATATGAATGTAAAATAATCAGTGGATCCAACTTACAATATTGAAATTTAATTTAATTCCAAAATCCATCCACTGACTAGTTTTGAAAACGACGACGATGAACAATAGTTATGAACTTAAAACAATTAGTGGATCCGACCCGCAATGCCCTACTTTCCCATAAAATAAAAGCAATGTATAAACTGAACAACGGCTAGTCAAAAGTAAAATTCTAAATAGATTATGTTTGTTTTCTAAAAGGGTCCAAAATCCAGGTCAACGGCCCCTCATAATGATACTAATCTCTGGTAAAGTAGAGCCTCATGTAGCGGTCCTAATCACAAGTAACGTAGATTCACAGTGTTCCTCACATAATGGCACCACTCATAGGTAACGCAAACTCATGTTCTTCCTCACATACTGGTACTAATCACAGGCTTCACTCAGACCTGTGGTGTTCCCCAAAAAGGGGTACTAAGCACAGGCAACGTAAACCCATGATATTCCGCGTATAGTGGTACTAATCACGGGTATTGTATACCCATCGTGATCCACCAACGATGATACTAACCACAGACCTGTGGTCTTCCTCACATAATGGTACTAATCGTAATCAAAGTCGACTTTTAGTGTTCCTCGCGTGATTATTATAATAATCACAGTTAATCTTATGGTTCAAAATCCATCATCCACTGATCGCCCCTTTTAGTTGCCTCTTACGACAGGCAGGCGAAACCGTGGGTGTATTATTCACCTGAGGGTAGTAAAAAATGAGCAGAATCTGAATCTCTGGCTACAGAGATCACCAATGTTCTTTTTAACTACGAATCATAACTTTACTAAGTAGAATCCTTAACTTTTTTTATGACGAATGAAGACATTTATAGTAGTTTTTAATGCATGTCACTTTAGTTTCAGTGTTAATCACTGCGACAATGGGTATATAACAACATGGAAAGCAATATAAGTCAATGATGTAGTTCTGTTTAACATTAAACGAACTCAGTTGCCGGTTTTGGATCAGAAAAAGAAAAATTAGATTTAGTTACACGACTAGATGTGTCTAACTTTATAATCATTATTCATTACTCGCTGTTGGTTGATCATCTCCACTCATGACGACGGTAATTTACTCATTAGTTTAACAGCTAAGCACACACAAAGCAAATAGACAGACAGTTAATTAGTCAGAAAATCAGTTGCGTATAGTTGATATTACATTGGCACACAAACAGAAGCATACGAAGAGTGACAGTGAATATATTACACCCATTCACTTTGTAAATCGATGACATTCCTGCTATGCGGTACAGCACAAACAACATTTTGTAAATGATTTTATTTAATAGCTCTGCAACACACATTGAATCTAACGCCTACCATGGATATCTTGGAAGGCTTTTGAGTACCATGTTTTAAAAAGTTCCCAATCCATTACTTTTAAGACACGACCACTGATCACGATCTCCGACATCGGACAGCCCTTTCAAGGATCGCAAAGAGACCAAGCGAATTGTCCCCATATCCATTAAGAGAGGCTGACAAAATTTGCATGCAAACTTACTGCGTGCAATAACATTGGGATGTGAAGTTTCCACTTAACGTCTTTCAGAATGCATCATACACTAATTGTACTACTAACAGGACATTATAGTAAGAGCTGGCCCGTTTCTTTGATACGAGTGCTGCCTCCTTGTGACTGCCAGTCGGAAGCTGTGGCGTCACTAGCCTGAAATGTTACGGTCCCGGCAGATGGTAACTAGCTGCGAGTTCCTCTCTTCTGTTCTGGGTGAAATCTGTAATCTCGTGTTTGTAGATATTTATAAAGTATTACATGTTAGTGAGTTTCAAGTACAAGTGTTGCAGTCATTAATCTGTTCCGAGAGGTAGAATGAATTGTGCGTAGCTACGTGTAAAACTTATACTCGAAAGACAAATTGGGAATAGACGTGGTTTATCACAGACTAGCAAATGTACCCGTGCTTCGCTACGGTATTCTGCATTGTATACGAATATTGAAGTAAATACTGTACATGCAGTAAATAAGATTGTTTTAAAATAGCATGTCTCTTAGCGTTATCCGAGAAACAATATGCAGAGGTCCCCATACGTTGTTTCCAGTGTAAAGTGCTTGTTACGGATTTGTGATGATAACGACAGGCTCACTTCCCTACTGCGATTCACAATCGAGTTGGGAAGTTTACATTATAATTGCAGGCCCCATTGCCTACTGCGCGGTCACAATCTATTTGGGGAGTTTCCGTTACAATTGCAGGCCCCCTTTCCTACCTCCAGACATATTACAAATTGAAGAGTTTTTATTATAATGGCAGGAAACTTCCCTACAACCAGTCAAAATTGAGTTGTGCAGTTATCATTATAATGATAGGCCCCTTTTCCAACTGCCAGCCAGCTTCCTGCCAGTCACACCAAGTTGATGAGTTTCCATCAAAATAGCAGGCCAGTATGCCTAATGCCAGTCACATTTTAGATGGGTACATCTGTTTATAACTGCGGGAACGCTTGCCTACAGCCAAAGACTGTACGCTGCATGCTCCCTTGCCTTCTGAAAGTCAAATCGAGAAGTGAATTATTCATTACAATGGTAGGCCTGCCTCATTAATGCCAGTTACACAGGAATTGGAGAAGGACTCCATTCCTACTGCCAGTCATAGTCGGTGTGCGGAGTACTGATTACAATAGCAGACACACCCTTTCTCGATCGCTACAAAATCGACATCAGTGAATATATATAGTTCGACATACGAAAGTATGTGCTTGTTTACAATATTGCAGACCTTCATTTACAGATTAACTGCTTCTAAACGGTACATCATATCGAGAAAAGATTGTACCATAAGACGCCGGATTTAGCGGCCTAAATTGCTGGTCATATGATATCTCATCTATTCATGGGTCAGATTGAGTTAGAAACTTGGGTAAAATTTGTGTAAGATTATCTCACATTGCATTGCTTTTCGGATAATTAAGTGACAGCTACATACATAGCATTTGGCTCACATATGGCTACTGGGTGGACCAATTTTCGTGTAGAGTATGATGATTCTATCTTTCCTCTAAGTGATGGAAGGTATGAATTATGTATGTGAAAAGTACTACTTTACTTAAGATCGAGAAATAGAGAAAAGTCAAACGTAAAATGGATATAAATACGACAAAAAGTCGTACGACCAAGGTTGTAGATCACTCCAAATTGAACGGGGATTGTGCCATCCGTTATGTGATGATACTTCCCGAAGGTCTGCACCATCATTAAAATTGCCTCCATATTTCGATATTCTTCGGGATAGAAAGGGAAAAATTGAAAGCTCTTGGAAGTTTTCCGCCCGTTACAGGCTAAGTCGTAAAATTTTGCCAAATTTCAGTTTTCTTTCTCGACTGGCAGATTATGCCGCAATCTGGGTTTTCAGTGAGAAGTGTAAAAAGTAGAACTTTCAAGATACTAAACCAAAAAATATGCAGATGATCATTATTACCCCTTAAACGTGTAGCTGTACGAAAATTTCGACAACATAGTCTATGTACAGGCACACAGTAGTTACGATTTTATTTACATAGATAAATAAGGAACCTGCTCCACGTACAACACCTTTTGGGCTATATCCGCTGGACTTAACCGGAAAAACGGACCGTTTATGATATCTCCCTTATTAATCCTCCTGTCGAAAAAATGCACATGAAAAAAAGTTTTAGAGATGGAATTCCATCATGTTTGGTCGATTTCCAGTCAGGTTGGTCTTGTACTGTATACATTCTGGAAGAGTAAAATCACCATTTCGGTTCCCTATAAACCGCCAGTCCATTCCGGGAACATGAAATGTTATTGACGATTAACACCTACGGTTGGACAGGTGGATGTTAATATAAAGTTTGACTCAAATATCTTCAGTAGTTTTCAAGTTGTAAAACATACGCTTTACACGCACCCGCTCTTGAGTTAAGTCCGGTGGGACTTGTACCGGAAAACGGTCCGTTAATGATATCTCCCTTATTAATCCTCGTATTGAAATGATGCACATGAGGAAAAAGGCCTAGAAATGAATTTCCATTACGGCAGCTAAATTTACATTAAGTTTGGTTGCAAAATGACGGTTTCGGTTTCGTATAATCCCCCAGTCAATTCAGGGATTCAGAAACAATACTTGCCCTAAAACCTACCAAAGGACAGATGGATTCTAAATATCAAGTTTGGTGGAAATATATCCAGTAGTTTCCAAGTTTTAGACAAACAGACAAACAAACAAACAGACAGACACCAAAACAGAATATATGCAGATGGTCATTATTACACCTGAAACGGATAACTGTACGGAAATTTCGCCAAAATTGTCAATGTACAGACATACTCTAGAAGTGTAGACCTTTATTTCGATAGTTACTGCTTTGCAACTGTACGACGTATCTACAAACGGACTTCACCATCAGACGCCCCTTTCAGTGCTCTACATGGTTGGTCCTATGACATCTTCTCGTATCTCCTTTATTTATGGGTTAGATTGAGTTAGAGTCATTGAATGGGGTGAAATCTTGTACAGTTTTTGAATGCTACTTTATATTTTTGATTCTCATGTGACAGCTAGAATCATAAAATTTGGCTATAACATTGCCAATGGTCATGTCAATGTGCGTGCCGAATGTCATGATTCTACCTTTCCTATAAGTGTGCCAAATGATAACATATACGTGTAAAAGTACAAAATCAACTTGTGTTTAATGTATTAGGGATAGAAATACGACGAAAAGTCACAGGACAAAAGTTGTAGATCTCTCCAAAATGAAACGCAATTTGCTTTGTGACTTTTGATACGACTTACTGATTAGCCACCAATTACCCCGAAACGAAGGTCTGCACCGCCGTTAAAATTGCATCCATATTTCGGAATTTTCCTGGGCCAGAAGTTATACATTTGCATAACTTAGAATATTTCCTCAAAGGAAAGAGTGTACAGCATTCGGGATTAGCACTCGCATACATACGTGGTAATTAAGGAAGAAAGTAATACAGTTTAGTAAGTTGAAATTAATAGAAAATAGATTATAACAGAGGACATCCGGATGACGACAAATATATAAATACCAAGTGAATGTATTGGAAAATCAAATGCTCCTCAATAAATTATGCCGGAGTGAGTTATGGATATAAGAAAGCGGTAATCGGAGAGAAATTTAGGCGCAGGGATTCTTAGGTAATCAGATAAGAAGATAAATATTTGTGTTATTACTTATGCTATTCGAGGACGGTTATAACCTCCAATGATATTCCGCCAATATCCCGCAGAATGGCCGATTGACGACTCTCTTGCTTTCTACCCAAGGAACAACCACGAATTTAAAGGAATGATGAGGAAAATGACAATACGTTACTTCCCTGCTGGCAAGCAGTCAGAGACGTTGCCATGGTAACCCATATATTCGTTATCGCTCTGTCGGTCCCTCAATGCCGAGCATGGTATCGGCAGAAAATAGTAAATTTCTCCGTCATTTGAAGAGTAAGGTAAATTATGAACACAACGAAAGTTGTTTGTGATGAAGAGACCTTTCACATACGGTCCACAGAGTTTGCAGAAAATCAATAGTATAAGAGAAAATGGAGGAAGACCGTTGTGGTTTTCCTATAGACCCCCGTCTTTTCAAAGATTTTAAAATGATATGCATATCGAAACCTTCCCCGGGGTGAGTATACTCTAAATATGAAGTTTGGCTGAGATCTATCCAGCCCTTTCGACGTGACGGTGGAACAAACAAACATTTTTATTATTTTTATTTTGCTAGTTGCTTTACGTCGCACCGACACAGATAGGTCTTATGGCGACGATGGGACAGGGAAGGGATAGGAGTTGGAAGGAATCGGCCGTGGCCTTAATTAAGGTACAGCCCCAGCATTTGCCTGGTGTGAAAATGGGAAACCACGGAAAACCATTTTCAGAGCTGCCGACAGTGGGGTTCGAACCTACTATCTCCCGAATACTGGATATTGGCCGCACTTAAGCCAAACAAACAAACAAACAAACAAACAAACAAACAAACAAACAAACAAACAAACAGAAACGAACAACTTTATTTATAAGATTATTTTTATACCACTCCCCTCGCCCCCTGCCAAAAGGGTGCTAGGGGTGTCTTACCCTCACGCGGTTTGTCTCCTGATACTAATTGATAAGTGTACCACGTTTGGTGAAATTGCTCCAGTGGTTTAGGAGGAGATGTGTCATATACACACCCACACCCACACACCCACGCACACACATACATCAATTTTTATATATACTAAGAAGAAGAAGATAATATTTTTATATGTAGTTTTTCGATTAATTTTATATCTCACCCCCTTCGCTCCCCACTTGGATTTGCAAAAAATCCGGAGTAATACTATTCATCTCAGAGACCCTGAAATCTATGGATTCGAAACTGTTTTTAATTATTTCTATATCTCACCCCACCCCCCCACCCTTTGCTCCCAACCTAAAAGGGGGCTGGATTTTAAAAAAATTCTAGAGTATCACTTTTCAACTCAGCGACCCCGAAAACTATGAATTCGACACTATTCTCGATTATTATTGTAACTACCACCCCCCTGACCCTCTCCCTTAAGGGCGCTAGGGATGGCTTACCCCCCACAGTGATCGTCTCCCGATAGTAAGTGATTCGTGTACCAAGTTTGGTTGAAATTGCTCCAGTGGTTTAGTTGGAGATGTGTCATTTACACACACACTTCCATTTCTATATATAGTAAGATTTTTACACTCGTTCTTCACCCCCTTTCCATCCCCGCCCAAAGGAGTCCTATGAGTGCCTTACACAACAGTATATTTTTTTCCCAGATATTAAGTCTTATTTGTACCTATTTTGGTTGACAGCTATGCCCAAACGTACATGCATAATCTCACTGCTCTAGAATCCTGGAGCTGACGTTGCCATGGTTACGGCAGTTCATTTCTTTATCCGATTCCTAGAGCAGGGGTAGTGTGGTGCCAATATCTCCGTAACGGTTGGTTTTAGGGCCTTAAAACATGGTTTTCGGGCCCGTAGGGCTTACCGAGTTTTGTTCTTTGCGTCAAGAGGATTAAATTGAGCTTTGTCTCGTCCTTATACGACAAATTCGATATTTTGCCTATAATAGTATAAGAGAAAATGGAGGAAAACCGTTTTTCCTATAAAACCCCCGTCTTTTCAAAGATTTTAAAATGATATGCATATCGAAACCTTCCCCGGGGTCAGTATACTCTAAATATGAAGTTTGGTTGAGATCTATCCAGCCGTTTCGACGTGATGGTGGAACAGACAAACAGACAGACAAACAGACAAACAGAAACAATTTTATTTATATAGATTCCCAAAGGATACCGATACTTGCAGAAATGAGTTGACGAAATGTAAACGATTAGACTCTGTAAAAATACATATGTATGCGGCGAACAATTTTCTACCTCTGATTATGAAGATGACATGAAAGATAGTTTGTTAGATTTGCCTATAAGGAAAATATTGAAGTGAAGTGCTATCCCATCTCTGAAACTACCAGGTCAAGCGTAATAACAGGATACAAGTAATTCAAATTCGGCTTTGCGGCTTAAAGTATGACTTAAGGCTAAAAGTAGCTGTATTGGGAAGACTCGAAAATGTAAGCCCAAAGAAACAACGCTCATAAACAGTAGACACTTCTACGGATATCTCCATACAAGAAGTTAATAAGGAATGTGTTCACTGTATTCATTACGACCAATTACTCGAAGAAAATAAATCTGTAAAGGAATCAGTTCACGCTTTGAAAACGAGCTTGAATGTTTTAAAATAAGAACAACGGAAATACTGTAAAAAATTACCGATAAGAACTGGAATCATAGCAAACGTATTCGGAAGTGTGTAGGTAAGGCACACAAAATAAAACTAGAATTATGTGTCGTTAAACCCCCCCAAAAAAGGAAGAAAACACTCGTTTGACGAACTGGATTGTCAGAATGTTCATACCTACTCAGATAGGGTCATTGGAAAGTGGTGGAAAAATTACTCGATGGACAAGGGAAGACATTTACCATTCAATAATGATAAGGGCCTTATCTTCTAAAGCCTACGACTTCTGGAAGGATAAGCTTGGAGACCCTTTTCCCTCATCAACGAAGTTAAGCAGGTGGTGTCCCGGTATTCTTGATGACTTACTGATGTTGATGTCAAAATGTAGTGAGAATTTACCCATGGAAGATAATTTAATGAAATGCACATAAACATCAAGGTTGTTTATGTTATTGGAATGGATCAAATTCTTGGTCCCCATTCGAAAGTTCATGTAACACTAATCAGAGGACTGTGCGCTCAATGGGAGCAACCTGTGTATTTTGATTTCCTTGAGACTATGAATCAATCCTCATTTTTCAGGACCACCACTGTAGAATCTTCATAAGTTCAAGAATTAGACACTGTTTCAGATTTAGGAGGCTCCAGGCACTGTGGACGTAATTGTAAATATAAACACAGAGCACATATTTTGTTAATCCTGTAGACTCTGAAAGGAAGATATTGGTTTTGCGAATATGTCTCAGTATATCACAATACATTTCTGGATGAATGGATCGAATTAGAAGATGATACAGAGATAAATGTGGGAAATTTAATTGTTGTTTTGAAAAGAAAAAAAAGCACTGATGAAAAGAAACACTGCCACAAACTTGAACCTCCTTTTCTTACTATAAAAGGCAACGAAAGACAATGTCTTGGACCAAAGGTTTATACTGTACGTTTATGAACAGCTGTTTTAAACAGCTATTAGAATGAAGGCTTTGGTATCATAGTTATCAGTATAGTATTATGATGTCGCAATAGCACGAAATGAGCCAGACCAGAAAACATTGTACCTGGCTTACCTATTTGATCTCTGCTTAGTGAATCTCCAATGCCGAAAGTGCTTCTTTGTAGTTCGGTGTAAGCGATATCTATACCCATCGAGGAAAAGTGAAGGCTTGCCCTTACACGTCTTTATTTATTCCTTTATCACAACAAAAATCACAACTCACAAGCACAGTCAAAGACAGATTGAACGGCTTGAACTGCTACGACTGTGAGTTCATATATTCACCATCGAACACTTTCTCTATATCTGATGCAGTAATTTCAGACTTTCTCCCCATTATCCGTACGAAAGCTCAAAGAAAATGGTCGACGGAATGGAATACACAGGATCTGCACAAAGGACGATATTATGCCGTACTTCAAGCTAATATCTCTAAAAACCATGGTTCCACAGCATCAAACTCGCCAGACGTCACATCACATCCCTCATACGCATGTGACTCGGACACGGATGTTACGCCGACCATCTCTATCGTATAAAAGTGTTGGACTCTTCCACGTGAGAGGATTACCCTCCGTGTGTCGCAGAATTGAATGCTATCAAAATTGATTAAAATTGGAACTCCGTTTCCAACCAGCGTGCCAGTTCCTATTTCTCCTGTCAAACAGAGAATATAATCGATTTTAGCACAATTTCTCAAAATTAGTGTTTTACATATATAATTCGTGTCTTTTACCGTTCTTATTTTATCAGACATTTCTACTGATTTTAGTAATGTTTAAAAAATGTGAATGTCAGAACATCCAGGTAGTTTTGGAGTGAAAGAGACTCTTTCAGGTGATATTTTCTGTCTGCCATTTGTTATTTCTTTCCTATGTTTGTCATATGTATATTATTGTGTGACTTACGAATTTGTAATGGTTTTCTGGCTCTATGGTTGATGGGACCGAAAGCCAAATAAATTTAGAATAAATGAAGAAGCAGGAATTGTTACTGTACGAGGTCTTTCGGATCTTCCCTTATACACATCACCATGTTAAACTTGTCACGGAGTCATGTACTTCTCAAGCGTGTTGGAGGTTCCCTTTGAAACTCATGCCTCTATTAACGTTGAATTTTAGTGACAATTTCACACTCCATATTCCACGTAAAAAGGCATTTTTGTTCTTCAAACATCAACCGTACTCAAGCTATCTTATTTCACTATCATGTCATACATCAAATGATATCGCAGTCATGCGACTAAGGCTTGGGCCACATATGCATGATTACAAGCTGCGTTACTGCGTGTTTTTCATGCAGCTGGACGACCTGCTAGGTGGGTGGCCACACTTGCGTTTTTTCACGCTGTATTTCTGCGTGTTTTTCACGGAGCTGGACGACAGGGTGCGTGGCCACACTTGCTTGAATTCAAGCTGCGTTACTGCGTGTTTTTCCACGCAGCTGGACGACCTGCGAGGTGGGTGGCCATACTTGCGTTTTTTCACGCTATATTTCGGCGTGTTTTTCACGGAGCTGGACGACAGGGTGCGTGGCCACACTTGCTTGAGTTCAAGCTGCGTTACTGCGTGTTTTTCCACGCAGCTGGACGACCTGCTAGGTGGGTGGCCACACTTGCGTTTTTCACGCTGGATTTCTGTGTGTTTTTCACGGAGCTGGACGACAGGGCGCGTGGCCTTACTTGCGTGTTTGCAAGGCGGAATTTTATTACTGTGTTGTATACTGTAAAGTAGAAAAGCATCGCCATTGCTCTGCGTATGGGAGGAATTCCAATAGATAATAATACCATTGTTGCGTTATGTGCTGCGTAGGTTGTTCGTCGTCATCATCGTCGTCGTCGTTGTCGTCAAAGAAAATATTGGATCCATCCTACAATAAGTGACAGGTCATAGAGTGGTCAGTTTGTGCCCCATCGCAACAAACTAAAAGGCAATCAAGATAATTTTTTGAGTGTTACAGAATGTCCGTGAACTCACCTGAAGTGCTTTTCTGTTTTCGAAACCGACTTTCAACTTATTAGGTCGTGTTACGTACATTTAGTACGTGTTGAAGAGATGTTAAGTACAGAACAAAAATGGCCAACCAGACACCAGTGGGATCCGAACCCACAACCTCCCGATTTCGCGTCGGTTGCTCTACCAATTGAGCTATGGTGGCCTAGGCCATCTTTGTTCTGTTGGAAAGGATCTAAGCTACAGGTCTGGTACTTTTCTGTTTGTTGAAAAATACTATCAGCGGAAGAAACACAACGTCTCTCCCAACACAGCTCCTGTTACTGATAACCACACATCTCTCTTCATGTCTCTGTGTTTGAATTCGTTGTCTTTTCTATCGTAAAGGCATGGGTACTTATTTACCTCCAAACATTTACTGTCTAATTCCATTTTTCAAAATTAATGTACAAAACGAACGCAGAGGAGACACGCGCAATATTCAAACAGGAGCACAACACCGCAGCGTCTTCATTCTGCAAGTGTGGCCAGGCAGTGAACGGAAAACACACAAACAAAATGGACCTCGGTTCATTCTGGAGCGGGCGACCTTGAAGACGCACATTGTCTCTTGTCCCGCGGCGGGAAATCACGCCTTGTGTGGCCGGCCCCGTTCAAGTTAGTGTTGTGCTTTCTTGACGCGAGATTTCACGCGTTAACGCAGAGTGAAATCACGCAAGTGTGGCCCTAGCCTAATCATATCTGTTGAGCAAATTCTATTATACAGACTGCACGTACAAACATAACTCAACGATAACACAATTCAGTTGGACAAAAATACGCATATGTCACCTGTTAAATTGCGTATGCAGTTTATGGAGGACCCTGCACAGAGGAAACCCTGTTGGCAGATTGAAGGTATTTTGGGACCATCGATTAGCAAGACTGATAAGCTCACAATTATACCCAGACATAACTAACCAGGAAGAAGTCACATGGCAGGGAAAAGGTCGTAAATGTTGCAAATATGTCAAAAGAGGTATTAGAGTAGAGCATCGCTAATCCTACCTCCGATGGTTCGACTCTCCACATAATCAGAATATGGCGTGTATCCAGACATGTACTTAGGTATATTACAGGCATGTCGGCACTTGAATCGTTACACACAGCACGTTGTTGAGTCAGTTAGATGACTTGACCAAAGAAAGCATTCTCATGGTTTGTTTACTGAATGTCCATCGCTAAAGCTGTGCTTCGTGTGTTTTACAGTAAAGAATTTACGTTCACTTTTCACACTCGTATTATGACAACTGATATTCGTAAACACGTTAGATTTAGAGGTGGGGACGGAGCGAGTAATACCGATGAGTAATCCGGTTGTAACGGTAGAGCGCACCACCGATCCCCTCCGCTTACAACTGCGAGTACTCGCGGAGGACCTGAGCACAGTGTAGCGCACAACACACGTACGAAAGTACCTGTATTCAATCTGTGTGTTTGGAATGAACGTATATATTTCCTACGCTTGTTATGTTTTGTAGATAATGTAAAGTCTGTTAGATTATATTTGTGGTGTTAGTATGATATTTAAACACATTCGTAGATAGTAGTTATATTTTTAGAACATTTAAAGGAATTTAAAGAAATTTTTACAGAACGTTGTTCCACAAATGCCACGAAAACCGTCGGATGCCTGGCAGTTTTTTGACATCACTGATAATAGGAAACATGCAAAATGCAAATTTTGTGGCCGCACATACGCGACGGGTGGTGGCACATCAAATATAATATAATATAATATAATATAATATAATATAATATAATATAATATAATATAATATAATATAATATAATATAATATAATATAATATAATATAATATAATATAATATAATATAATATAATATAATAACTGTATTTATAGAAGCATTCTACTGATAGCTGTTTGGCATTGGGACGTGTAGTAGTATGTTGTCAGATATGTTTTGTAATCACATTTGCAAAGAAGGACATTCCAGTCAACGTTCATTTACGTAATTACCTTTGTCATCCTGTAGATGAAATTATGTCAGTGTTTTTCATTATATTCTGATAAGATTCTTTATATTCAGGTTATTCTTCTCATTAACAGTGTACCGTACCACACGAACTTACGAAATAATTGTTAATACATTACTTTTCTGTTAACTTCCAATCCCCTTGTATACAAACCCTTTCGGTAGGTATGCACCATACTTTGTTTCACTATTCGAATGAGTTAACTATACGAGTTACTAACATTTATTCCACATACTACCTCCTACTCCCTAGCAGTTACGTATATAACAATTATAGTGAATATATATGCAGTTATTTACAGTTGTTATGTTGTGAGAGAAGGGTATTGATAGGGGGATGCAATACCTTCGCAGTGCAATACCTATAACGTGGGCCTATGACCTTCGATGTTAGGCCCCTTAAAACAACAAGCATCATCATCAACCTATAACGTGTTTAAACGTCCCGCGTCAGGACATTCACTCGGTAGTTCACTCGGTACTGTCGGGTGATGACGTCACAACAACTGCTCCGCTCCGTCCCCAGCACTAGTTAGATTGACTTTACAAACGAGTCGCACCTCTGTCACTATACATGTTTTGTGCATTCTAGGCTCGTATTCTTGAGAGTTTTTGCTTGTATCCGCTCCCTGTATTGTGCCTTCCCTTGTAATACTACTCCCGACCGCTAGAGGGCAACGAGGCTCCGATCTGTTGTATGATTTCATTTTCCTTTCTCTATTATGATTATACTATCTTTAGGGATTTGTCGGCGTGCCCTATCTCGTTTATGATGGACCTTTCCTCTGCACGTGTGACTTTCTACCTCTATTTTCAAATCTTTTCACGTCTCAAAATACGTTTATGTGAAAGCTACCACGAACTACCAGACTTTGGGTGTGTGTATAAGCCGGCAATGTCGTAAGTTGTGTTACACTACCCCCTTTTCTCGTTTTATTTAATTGTAGTGACGTCTAGTTCTGGGCAGAAAAGTTGCTCTTAGGCAACGGTTGTCAGCGAAAATGTTGCGCGCAGACAACCGTTTCATAAAACTCTTGTACAAATAACATACTGCTATCGATATGGACGGAAATGAGGTAGTGCGTCAACCCGCGGCGTCTCACGACTTTCCCTGCAGGCACATCCAGCCAATGATCCATATCATTCTATCCAATACAAACTGATTTTATAGAATTTACGTATTTCACAGGCATACAACATAACTATTGGATATATAAAGTAGTGGCGTGCGGTGAACGTATTCAACCCCAGCTGCAAAAACCTTACTTTTAAATATAAACAATCGTAGTCCCACTACACTCCTAAAGTCAACATTCCCAGTTTACAAGGCTGCGTTTTTCGTAGAAAGGTCTACCTGAGAAAGATGTTTCGTGTGTTCGTGGTGCTACTTGTTTTACATCGCACCCACAGAGATAGGTCCTATGGCGGCGATCGGACAGGGAAAGGCTAAGAGTGGGAAGTAAGCGACCGTGGCCTTAATTAAGGTACAGCCCCAGCATTTTCCTGGTGTGAAAATGGGAAACCACGGAAAACCATCTTCAGGACTGACGACAGCGGGGTTCGAACCTACTATCTCCCGAATACTGGATACTGGCCGCACTTAAGCGAGTACAGCTGTCGAGCTCAAGAATATTTTCAACCACACGCTCGCACATACTTCCAAATTGATATTCACGGCAGTGAGGACACCATCATAACTTAATCTATAGCATATTTTTAACAAAGTACTTACAGTTTCATCCGGTGGCGCTTCGTGATAGTACAGTCATGGTTTTCACAAAAAAATACACTGGGACTAACTATTTGCTTTTTACTTAAAAAGCCTAATCTTTTTTTTTTTTTTGCTATTGGCTTTACGTCGCATCGACACAGATAGGTCTTATGGCGACGATGGTACAGGAAAGGGCTGGGAGTGGAAAGGAAGCGGCCGTGGCCTTAATTAAGGTACAGCTCCAGCATTTGCCTGGAGTGAAAACGGGAAACCACGGAAAACCATCTTCAGGGCTGCCGACAGTGGGATTCGAACCCTCTATCTCCCGAATACTGGATACTGGCCGCACTTAAGCGACTGCAGCTATCGAGCTCGGTAAAGCCTAATCTAAACTAATACGCAAAATTTAACTGATATTTTACCGTCTCTGAAGATTTATAGTTTCACTCGCATACTGAGTGTACGTTCATCAACGACAAAGGAGGGAAAATATTTGTCACGGCGTATAACACACGTTATATTCATGAAGAATGCCACAGAACTCGCGAAACCTTCACCTATAATCCAAGAAGAACACTACAAAAACTCACTATATACCACCATCACAGACAACCAAATACAAAATAATTTTACTTCGCGCTTAACTCTGTGTTCATGCTGGGCAACCTAAGTATTTTTCTGCGGTTATCGGAACACATACTCTACACGTGACATCAATGAATTGCTCGAAGAAAGTGTATACATGCCGAAACCCAAGACTAAAATATATTATTCTATATTGCAATTGATTTCATATACTGGCTATATTTTTATTAACAAAACGATGTGCAAGTGGCTATACTGTTAAGATATTGATATTTTTCTTGCAGTCTCCAGTGTGTGGCGCTGAAGACTTCGAGTGTCAAGTATTAAAAATAACATTACCTTACCTAAGCTCGCTGGCCTGTCGCCGTCAATTGCTGTCGGGAGAGGGCCCGCAGCCCCGCCCCGCTCCCTAGACCAGCAAGCATCAAGTGCATCCGTCACCCAAGCGATCTTAAATTTCGCTGGGGTAGCTGTCTTTTGGGCGGGCAAGGAAACTCAGCTTGCTGGAGAAGCTGAACTGCGGTAGGGCGAGCGGATTGTCGAGACAGCTGTACTTGGCTTGGCTTAGATAAAAAGCGTTCTAAGGAATAATTAGAAAATCTTAATACAAAGTTCTTTACCCCAGCAGCGAGGGGTAGATGGGGTTCAGTGCACGCCACTGATATAAAGATTACAATCAACCAAGAGCACAATTTTCCAACCACCCTGGGCCAAAACGAATTGTCCTAACAAGATTGATGACACCTTTCTTCCATTGAAATGTAACATTCTGAAATGTATGAACAACGTATAAAACATTCGATTGTATGCTGTGTTAAAATTTACATTCGACGAGATAACGTATTTTCGGAGACGCGTATGGGCCGAAATTTTGTCCCGCAGGAGTTCTTTAACGTGCCAGTTAATCTACCGACACGAGGCGAACGTATTTGAACACTTTCAAATACCACCAAACTGAGCCAGGATCGAACCCGCTGAGTTGGACTCAGAAGGCCAGCGTTCCAACGTCTGAGCCGTTGTAAGTGCGTCTGTAATTATATAGACGGATTTGAAATCGTATGTTTTCGTATTAGTTTTAAATGATAAATGTTACGGTATCTAAATATCCAATAATTCCGTATTTCATGACTAATAATAATGGCGTGTGGCTTCTGTAGCGGCCTCATGCAGGTTTCTTAAATTTGACTCCCGAAGGCGACCTGCGCATCGTGATGAGGATGAAATGATGATGAAGACGGCACATACTCCCAGTCCCCGTGACAGGGTAATTAACCAATTATGGTTCAAATTCGCGACTCTGCCGCGAATCGAAACCGGGACCCCTGTGACCAAAGGCCAGCAGGCTAACCACTTAGCCATGGAGCCGGACATATCATGACTGAGTGGAGTGTAATCAGAATAACTAACAAGATTAACTAAAAAAAAATACTCATGTAACTGTAACTTGAACAGTCAACCCGTTGAATCTAGCGTAGTACTATATTCTGGCTCTGGATGATGCCAAGCGCATCAGCCAATAGCAGCGCAGATCTTTTGAATGGCCTACCTGATCTGTGAGTTATTCTGTTACATTGGAAAACCCCAGTGTCAAGAAATGCAACGACTGGGAACGACGGTGTAGTATACGTACCGGTTGTAAAACTGTGAAACGGTGCTGCTGAAGAACGCAACAGCAGAGCGGCACTGCAGCTTGAAACTGTTACTTTCTTGCAACGGTTTCATTCAATAACGGTTGTATTTTTAAACGGTTCCGATAAAACGGTCGCGTTCAATCTGTTTCATCTCCAGTGACATCAAGCCTATTTGACGTGATTAAAGTAACTGATTTGTTTTTAAACGAGCTGATTTTACTCCTGTGTTTATATATAATTACATTTTCCTTCAGCTCGTATTCTTGTTTGCCTCCCCGGCACTTGGTACGCGAATAATTTTTGTGTATCTGCAGGTATGTCTATTTGTTTGTGTGAGCCTACAAGGTCCTATGCTTTTCTTCTTCTTTTCCTTCGTCGGCGAAATTTGTACTTGAAATGTCCGTTACCGATATTTATGATTGTTCCTAAAGCTCACTTTATATAACAGTGGTTTCATGCCTCTCGAAGCTGTTTGCTTGGGTCAATACTGTGCGGTTATGTGTGTTATGGTGACGTCGGGGACAGTAAGTTGTGATAATGGTAATGTCATTTGGAAGGGCATTAAGGTCTACTAAATGTGAGATGGGTTATTCGCTCTATGTACTGTCCCTGGATAATGAGTGCTCTCCTCAGCTCATGATATGATTCATTTTCCTCCACCTTTCCCTTGTTATCGCTGGTCTCTTGGTACGTGTGTGGTGTGCATGACCAGCAATTCGCATGCCATTGCTGTTTTGGGGGGAAAACGATTTGTTTAATGGTGTTCCCTTATTCCTTATGCTGCGGCTTTTGTTTATGCTAGGCGCACGGTAAACATGCGTGTTTCTTTCAGTCCATATTTATTTTTTGGGCGGTGAGCATTGTCTTCCCTTCTTGACTTTTGTGCCTCTGTTATGTCACGATGCCCCTTTCGCTCCTTTTCTCGTCTGGGGATTCGGTGACTTTCCTTTTTCGTTATTCATGAGCAATTTTTTTGGTGGACTTACGAAAAGGTTCATGTGAATTGTTTAATATTTGTACTTATGTTATGAATCCTCGCATGCTGGGGATTTACGACACAACGAGATGGAGCTTTCCTGTCGTCTATCGCTCTCATAGACGGATTCATTATGTGTGCCGAAGAGTTTTAAATGCGTGTTATTAGAGCCAACTCCTTTTTCATGCTCTACAAAGGTACGTTGCGAATATTCTTATTATTTTTATTTTTACCTGAAATCCTCTGAGAACTGTTCAACTAATTTACCGTTTGATTTTAATTAATAAACTCCAAACTTTTCACTTACCCCTTTATTATTTAGTATTCTAGTGTAATAGATTGAATCCTCTGGTATGTATGTTTGGCATCGAGTTCAACTTCAAAAGGGTTCTACGTTTGTTCCGGGGGAATCCACGGGCCCTTTGGGACTTTCGACTGCTACCACTGTGCAAATATATGTATTTCTGCTACTTTCCGTGTGTTTTAGCTGGATTGCGTTGGTGTTTTGTTCCTTGGCTAGTGCGGTATTGGTTCAAAAGAGAGAAATTAAGATTGAAACATTAGACAAAGAGGAGTACGTACAAAAATTGCAAATGAAATTGGTGTGACCGTTACTACGACTCAAAACAGGATAAAAATAGGAAAGAACTAGAAACTCATATAGTGGCGTTTTTTAAGGAAGGTATCCTTTTCAGGTAAAATCTGTTATATCCTCTTTATCAGATATTTTCTAAATTAATTTCGTCCTGAATAAATTTCGACAGACTGCGGGAGACCGGGCGAGTTGGCCGTGCGGTCAGGGGCGCGCGGCTGTGAGCTTGCATCCGGGAGATAGTGGGTTCGAATCGCACTGTCGGCAGCCGTGAATATGATTTTCCGTGGTTTCCCATTTTACACCAGGCAAATGCTGGGGCTGTATCTTAATTAAGACCACGGCCGCTTCCTTCCAACTCCTAGGCCTTTCCTTTCCCATCGTCGCCATAAGACCTATCTGTGTCGGTGCGACGTAAAGCAACTAGCAAAAAAGAAAACACTGCGGAAGCTCACAGTTATAGATTAACTAAGTCGAAACTTAAATGTAAGTGGCTTCCACTATAACGAAAAAATAATGCTCTATAATGCGTTTTTCCCTCTAATGTACCGTACCCAGGGGTGATAACCCTCTACGACGATGCCTCCATTTCCTGATTAAACATCCAACTAACTCAGGCTTGGGCAGAGATGTGGGTTGATTGTCGGGGGTAAGTCTAAATGTCGAAGTTTATCACTTAACTATAGGTATATGGCAGGAATAATGGCGGTTTAACTCGAATGAGAAACAATAATATGGGGTAAGATGAGTTTATTCCATAAAATAGCCCCGAATCATATTAAAACAAAATGAAAATCCAAATAATAAAACGATGAATCAAATTATCAAATAAATAAAATAGAAATAACCTGGACAACAATCGTAATTACTCAAATCAAATAAATTATAAATTGAAAATTCGAAATCATAACATTTAAAATATCTGTGAGCTGCAAAATATCTTCACAGTATTGTCCAATGTTCATGTTCACATTTGTATTCGTATGGAGTAGCACGATTTTAAGTATCACCATAATACGGATTGAAATTCAGGGAAGTTGCCGCGAAAGTTACCATCAAATGAAAATTAAGACGCAATGGGACATGATATGAACTACGAAAAATACTAGTGGCATTTACCTACGCTATATTTACAATCATCACAATTAAAATATCTCAGATATTTACATTGGATTAGGAAGAGGAAAACTTATATACTACACTGACTCGACGTGAAACGAGGTTCACCAAAGGATCTAGTAAGAACTAGACTGACCACAACATACACTCATCACTCAGGCTGTTCCCCGTTAAACAACAAGACAACATATCAAAACAACTTGAAATTACACAAAACACCATCCTATAAGAGAAAACAAATAATATACTTTAATAAATCCATGGAAAACAATGGGAAACATTGCGTTCTCTGATGCATTTGCGCACCGGGAAGTGCTTTCATCTGTCACATATTTCCAGCTTTGCTGTGGGCTGAAAAGAAATGTTAAAACTCAATACTGCTCTGGGGATTTGGTCACTGTTCCGATAAGATTGTGTTACGGAAACAACATCTCATTTCGCATTGTCTATATAAACAAGGCTGATAAGTAAACTTGTAAGGCAAGCTCGCATTTCTACAACTGCTCGGAAATTCACATACACAATCGTACTTCTTTAGCATGCTATTAATTCAACACTCACATATCATATTCAATGGCCTAACATTGATTTCCCGTCAATTCTGATTCTCCATAGTCTCTCAGAATACAATCACAGGCCTATTCTCGCTGCACACAATTATAATATCATCAGGCATGAATTCGGCCTGCATAATCAACTTCACATTTTAGCATCAATTAAATTCTCTTGTATGTCTCACAACCTAATCACCCTTTCTCATAATAAATCAGGGTTCGGTTCCCTCTCAAATCATTGTACGAAACAGTTTCCATCCCATATTAGAAGAATCTTTCTATTCAACGTTGCATATACGGCTCCACTCGCGTCACAGCACCTGAAATACATTTGTCATGCAAAGTATCTGTAACTAAATCTTTCTAAATGAAAAATAGAATTTACTCTCAACGCCGCAAGTGTTTAACTCGGAAAGTGGATGATCTTGGCAATCTAATCCTGCTATCTCTAACATATAAAAATGTGGGAATAGCCATAAGCTAAGTAACATGCATAAGTTATCAATAAAATCAAAATAAATCAACACATCTCCCTCAATATCCCATCGAACTAATCGTAAAGTAAAAGAAAAATAGATAAATCATGCAATCCCCTCCTATCCATATTTACAGCAAATCAAATATAAAATAAACACATGCCGTCAGGCACAAATTACTTTAAAGACAATCCCTACACTAAGCCTCACTAGTATTAATCAAAATTCATATAACATGCCATTTAATTTAAAAACATGCGTCTTATCTTTGGCAACCCCCTGGACATCGGCAGCAGTTTACATCCCCGCTCCGGTGGTGCTTCACTCCATCTTCAACAGGTATTCAACACATGGAAACAATCCTCTATCTTCTAAGGGCGTTGTCATCTTCTTGGTGAAAGTTCCTGTACACTGCCACACAGAAGACTTCTAGTAAATACCTCTTCACCGCTCTGTGCACGTGCATAATAAACCCTTGTTAGCTGTGAATTAAGCCAACGTTAGTAAATAGCACAAACACACGTACGATACACTATGTAAATGTTAGGGTTTATATACAGTCATTTAGAGCGGCTCGCGGTTCGATACGAAAGTCCTTCGTGATACACGACCGACCCGTAAGTACAATACGGATAACCGTTTCTCCTTCAATCACAAGTCTGCGGCTGACATTACCGTCTATTACCTTATAATGAGAATTCGCGACATAGCGCAATTTGCAATTTATCACCAGTTTACTTAGCACTCTCCATAAAAAAATGCACTGTTTTTGGTCGAAAAGACCTTACACTGTTAGATGTCTACCCACGTGTCAACATCCGCGCACAGATAAAAGAGCAGTATAGAACGATGTTCACTTCCCGGCGACCCACACAACAAGAATGACGCTCCCAAGAATATGCTGCTTAAGTAACTTAGCCAACGCCGTTGTAGCTAGGGGATTCCCGTATGTTCAAGGAATCAACTAACCAGCGTACTTGCTACCCACAATGACTTGGATATTTACTGAAATTAACATAAAACACACTCCTAATGACTTAATAATGACTCAGATCATTGCTATCACGTATTCCTTATTATTTCTTACTTTCAGACCTGTGGAAATCCATCAACTAACAGAACTAACTTCTCTATATCGACGTATTCCTCACACAGATATCCATGTTGGTCAACCTGGGATTTTAATTCTGCGCGGTCCAGAATTCATATTAGCCACACCCTCTCTTCCTAATTGGCTGAACACTTCTCATGGCCAACGAAATCTACACGTGCCGAGATGTGCTAACTTCTGGTAACGCCAAACACTTCCCACGGTCGAAAGGAAACTTTGCGCAACACACAGCGACTTTATGTCGCCATGGACTTCCGGTCTCAGCTGTTCCGTGATCTACTACTTTTCTAATGCCTGACTGAACTCCAACTTGAAATAATTATTTAATATGACAAATATATATCTCATTGTCTCTTATGGGCCGTCAGGATACGGCTCACTAAGGAGCATGTACAACCATTATTTAGCACTGGACTTCTTGTTCTTCGTAGCTTCCCAAAACTTCCACATCCTTTCCCTCTGGGCTTGTCCTCTTTCTTGTGTCCAAGTATTATTGACTTTCAAGTTCCTGGCTGTCATGTTCTTGGATGTGAACTTATGTGAATTAATTTTCTTTCTGATTGTGGTCCGTGTAGTTGCCAGTGCGTCAATATTAATTTCTGCAAGGTCGATTTGAGTGCCTACCAACCAGCGTAATTTGGTTTGTCGGGTTCTCTTAATGATGAAAAATATACATTTTTTTGGACAGTCGAGAGTCACCCTTTCGTGCTATGTGCCCGTAAAATTTCATACGCCTGTTCCGTGCAACTAAGGAAAATCGCTCAGTCATAGAACACAGTTCTTCTGAGCTTTTACGCATCCAGATACCGTCTTGAATCTTGGGTCCAAATATCTTCCTGAGTATCTGCCGTAATATTTTCTCTATGTCCTTGATGTCGATGGTTAAGGATTATGTCTCAATTGCGTAGAGTGCTTCCGGGAGAACAACTGTGTGGTAGTGGTAGAGTTTGGCTTCGGTAGAAAGTGATTCCTTATTGTACATATTCCTAGTAATTGTGTAGGCTTTACGTAATTTTTCTGCACGTGTTATAATATTTTTTTTCACTTCCACTGTTCCCGATAATTTCACCGAACTCGATAGCTGCAGTCGCTTATGTACGGCCAGTATCCGGTATTCGGGAGATAGTGGGTTCGAACCCCACTCTCGGCAGCCCTGAAGATGGTTTTCTGTGGTTTCCCATTTTCACACCAGGAAAATGATGGGGCTGTACCTTAATTAAGATCTCAGCCGCTTCCTTCCCACTCCTAGCCATTTTCTGTCCCATCGTCAACATAAGACCTATCTGCGTCGGTGCGACGTAAAGCAACTTGTAAGAAAAATGTTCCCGATAATTTCTCCTCAGTACTTGAAGTGCTTAATTTGGGTGATGTTGCCATATTTGGTTTCAGGTGATGTCAGGCTTTGGTTCTTGAAGTCTATGTATTGTGTTTCCTCCAGTCTTGATGGCGATTTCGTGAAGTGTTTCGATGGCATGTCTGGCTTCCTCAGGTGTCCGGTTAATTTTTTCTAGGTCATCAGTAAAGGCAAGGCACTTTATGTTGATTCTCTTATCTTTGGTTCCCATACTTATTCCAGGTACTTCCTTCTCCCTAGTTTTGATGATCTTATCCATTACCAAATTAAACAAATGTGAGGACAACCCATCGCCCTGTCTTACTCCTGTTCTGATTTGAAAAGTTTCGAAGATTTCACCCATGCATTTTACTTTAGAGGTTTTGCCTGTCAATTAACGCAGTTGTTTTGCTATCCACCCCACATTCATGCATTGTATTGAACAGGGTGATGCGGTCACTTGATTTATATGCTTTTTTAAAGTCTACGAAATTGACGATTGTGTGGCTCGACTGGCGAAGTTCTGTCACCTTAAATTTCCAGATCTGTTCTGCTCATGATCGGTGTGGTCGGAAGCCTGCCTGTTATTCACCGATTAAATGTCAGTCTGTTGCTCCAACCTGGTGAAGGGGGCACGTGAAAGCACTTTGTAGGCATTGATAGAAGTGAAATGCCTCTATAATTGTTTGAATTAGTCTTGTCACCCTTTTTGTGTAGTGGTGAATCAAAGCGCTTTTCCAATCTGATGGTATGATGCTGGTTTCCTATATATTTGCAACGATGGTTTGTAGTTTATCAACCATGAGTTCCCCTTCAATCTTGATCAACTCGGCGATAACGCTATCTTCTCCGGGTGCTTTGTTGTTTTTGAGACGTAATATGATGTTTCGCTTCTCTTGGTGTGTAGGTATTAATGAGTCTTGGTGTGGGGTAGTTGTATGAAATTGGAGTCTTTCTGTAGGTGTTTCACTGTTGTGTACCTTTTCAAAGAATTGCTTCAGAATTTCACGATTAACTTTTGTATTCGTCTCAATTGTTCCATCAGGACGAAGGAAGTATAGACTGGGTGCCCTGAAGATCGTTAATTCTTCTCTGAATGTCTTGTAAAAATTTCGCGTATTGTTCCTTTTGAAATCACTGTCGATTTCCTCAAATCGACTGTGATGATATGACCGTTAATACGTCTGATTGTTTTGGATAGTTCTTCCTGTGTTTCTTAAAAGTTCTTCCAATTCTTCAGTGTTTGGTTGCTCTGCCAAGTCTTCCAGGCATGGATGCGGGATTTCAGGTCTCTATCACAATCTGAAGTCCACCATCTGTCTTTCCGTTTCCGTGATGTTTGGCCGAGTTTCTTTTATGACTGTTGGAAGGTCTCACAAAGCTCTTCCCATGTTTGGGTGTTGGTCTCCAGTGATTGTTCGAATTCATGAGCATGTTGTTTTAAGTATTCCGGCTCTGTCTGTATGAATTTAGATCTTCAATATTATTTCGATTTGGTATGAAGCGGACATTGATATGTGAGATATTATGGTCGGACTCTACGTAACCTTTGCACACCCTCACATTCATTATTTCCAGAGATAATTTCCTCGTTATTGCTACATGATCGATTTTATATTCCCGATGTGGTTGATTGGTGATTTCCATGTGGTCATTTTCCGCGGTGGGTTCTTGAAGGCATCCTGGATTGAGGCACACTTTTTATTTGCTAATTTCCATCGGACATTACATACTGTAATACAGTAAGACACCGTTTCATAGGTCATATGCATCCTACATTTAGAAAATTTAGTAACGCTGAGCACGCTGTAACGCACCTAGTAGATGAAATGGTGCGAATAAATTCACGCCCACGACGTGGAAGGGGCATCTTTCAAAGCTGACCAATGAAAACGAATGATCGTGCCTTTCTAGGATCGTAGTATCTAGGTGCAAATGGTTTCTAGAGGACCCGCTGCAATCGCTGTTGGCGATTAAGTTGCCAGATACGATACCACCAGGATCGACCCCTCGACCTCCTACATGCTAACCCAAAACTCTATCCACTGCACCAACTGTACATCACGACTAATATGTGCTGACAGAGGTAGTTACCCTACATGTGGTTACAGTGTTGCCAGATTGCCACTCGTCAACGTCCTTTTTCTCCCGGATATACTCGCAGAACGAACTTTTGTGATAGACATTTTTTTATTGCTGGCATGTGAGGAGTCGCGCTGCAACACCCGAGTGCGCGAATTTCGCTTCACCCTGTATAACTTATTAAATATTTCTGTTTGGTCTCTTTAATGGTTCGCTTTGTTTTTGTGGCAGTACATTGAAGTATATCCTACTGATCAATAATTCATGAAAAAATAACCTTTTCAAATTATAACAACGAATTTACGTAGAGATGCCCCAGGCCGGATCCTTTCATGGTAGCCAGGTAATTAAGGGTTAAAAAAACAGAGAGAGTGAAGATTTGTTTATATTAAATGTGCCCATTTCCTGGACCGCATGAGGAAAGAATAAACAGACAAAATAAAATGGAGAAGAAAATAAAAATGTGGTGTTGGACGCCCTCAAATTCGAGACGCCCGCTCTGTCCACTACACCAGTGATGCTACCATTAGTCGCACGCAAATTTCCAACAAGTATGCAGGTTAAGGAGAGTATAAATGGTTATTTTGTTGATTTTTTAATGCAGAAAAATATTTTGAATTTGCTGATTAATTTGGTGTACGATTTATTAAATGAATTTGGTTGAGTGGAAGTATGTTTAATTTAATCTTAATTAGCTGCATAGGATATTTTTAGGATTTCATAAACCGTTAGTCAGTTCAAAATTATTATCCCGAGAACTGTAAGTTCTATAAGGCTGTGATTTGATTTAAATTCTAGCGGAAATCTTGCCGCATTAGTTGACTGAAATAACAGTTGTGATTCTTTTTTACGTTGTGTGATATTCTTGGAATAAGATGTGGATCTCCTGTCAAAGCAAATTGTAGAAACACACAATATATCAATCAAAACACAAATGTGCAAACTGAAAATCCAATAAAGCACTTAGCCAAGAGGTCGGGACCCCCTCCCAGCTCCTTCATCGAAACAAATCCCCCAACTCCATCAAATCCACCAAACCCGCCAAATCTCCTGGCCAGAGAGAAGGCGTCACCTTCTAGTTAGCCTACTCTTCCCCAAAGGTGCCTTTCCTAGGTCCTAGGTGGGGATCTGCGGCCGTGAAAGCCTTTTCTGAAAACGTGGGGAATTGTTTCATTCTTTGTGGTGTTGTGCTAGTGTACTATTGATCTTGTGTCCTAACTCATCTTTTCAGACAAAACAACCTGTTTTCTCGGGAACCATGAAAGATAGACTCTTGATTTTTCAGAATTCATTTATAATACTCTTCTGATATTATACTTCTAGAATGCTTTATATATCTTGTATGAAAAATGTTTTTAAAAAAATACAACAGAAGAAAATCCTGTCCTAACTCCTAGAAAATGACGTAGCCAATCCGCGTCGTAGTCTGAAACTCCCGAGTACCATCTCCCTCATCCAAAGAGATGACGAGCAGTCAGCAGACCTTGTTATCCGTTTTTGAAGGGATTGTGGATTTTTTCATCGTATATAAACGTAGAATTTCGTATTAGACTTTATATTCTTGTTTCATCATCATCATCATCATCTGTTTACCCTCCAGGTTCGGTTTTTCCCTCGGACTCAGGAAGGGATCCCACCTCTACCGCCTCAAGGGCAGTGTCCTGGAGCTTCAGACTCTTGGTCGTGGGATACAACTGGGGAGAATGACCAGTACCTCGCCCAGGCGGCCTCACCTGCTATGCTGAACAGGGGCCTTGTGGAGGGATGGGAAGATCGGATGGGATAGGCAAGGAAGAGGGAAGGAAGCGGCCGTGGCCTTAAGTTAGGTACCATCCCGGCATTCGCCTGGAGGAGAAGTGGGGAAACCACGGAAAACCACTTCGAGGATGGCTGAGGTGGGAATCGAACCCACCTCTACTCAGTTGACCTCCCGAGGCTGAGTGGACCCCGTTCCAGCCCTCGTACCACTTTTTCAAATTTCGTGGCAGAGCCGGGAATCGAACCCGGACCTCCGGGGGTGGCAGCTAATCACGCTAACCACTACACCACAGAGGCGGACATATTCTTGTTTACTACGTTTTATTCTCTTGATTCTGTTTTTAGTTTGTGTTTGTGTATTTTGGTGTGTTTTTTAAATATTAATTTGCATGTTATATTATTGCATTTTAAGGCAGTATCTTTTTCTACCATAATCTATCATTTTACTGAAAATAAGGCATTGCGAATTCGATTCACTGACATTCACAATAATTATTGTTCATCATCACTTGTTTTAAATGCTGGTCAGTAGATACATTTTAAAATTTTAATTTTTATACCATGTCGTCCACCTCATATCATTAGGAACCGATGACCTAGATGTTAGGCCCCTTTAAACAACAAGCATCATCATCATTAATAGTAGTAATAATAATAATAATAATAATAATAATAATAATAATAATAATAATAATAATAATAATGCTATTGGCTTGACGTCCCACTAACTACTTTTATGGTTTTCGGAGACGCCAAGGTGCGGGAATTTAGTCCCGTAGGAGTTCCTTTAAGTGCCAGTAAATCTACCGACGCGAGGCTGACGTATTTGAGCACCTTCAAGTACCACCGAACTTGGCCAATATCAAACCTGCCAAGTTGGGGTCTGAAGGCCAGTGCCTCAACCGTGTAGCCACTCATCATCATCATCACCATCACCATCATAATAATTCCTAGAATATGCACTTCAATGAAACTAAAGGAGTAAGTGCATGAATCATGTATAAGTGACTTGTGAAAGTTGCATTAAGTAGTTCTTGATAAAAATGGGTCATGAAATTAAATTTGCTAAATTACTGGGATAGGTCATTCATACTCTCCTTAAAGGGACGTCAATGGCACAAACCCTCGGACAGGTATCTGTTCACTTTATACTTAGATAGAACTATGGATGTTTGAACAAAATCGTTTATTTCCATAGCAGTGGCTTTCCCTTGTCAGCCTACACCAGAAGTGATGCTGCTGCTTGTTGTTTATAGGGGTCTATCATGTAGGTCATTTCCCCTAATGGTACGAGGTGATTCCACTGACTAACAAACGACGAGGAAACAATGATTATGAATTTAAAATAATCAGAGGATATAATTCGAATTGCCTTATTTTATCATAAAATAATCAGAGGATATAGATTACGGTAGAAAAATGTATTGCCTTGCACTGTCAGTACCAGAGCTAATCACGCTCTCCAATCCAGTGCCGGAATTGTGGATAATAAGCCTGTATATTCCATTCTTCCAAGGGCCTTCACGGTCTGTACACAAATGGCTTCGCTTTGCATAATAAATTACTAAATTGTTTCAAAAATCTGTTCTACTCGTCAGGCAGTGTGATGGAAAGAATAACTACCCAAGTATTCTTCTCCTACGACCAAAGCTTATCAACACTTGTCAGCTAAGAATTTTAAAGCTCCAGCTGACTTGTAATCATGTGTCGAAATTTTAATTGGTGACAAGTATGGTTACCGATGCAGCTATAATGGAAGTTCAATATTACTAACTTTGAAGACAGTCTGGTGCGACATTGCATTATCTTACAGATTATTATTATTATTTTATATCTGAAGCCGTCTCTTTTCAGTTTCAACTATTAGGTTCTTCTGTCCACCGAACATAATTTTGAATAAATAAATATATAAACTTCTTTTCTCTACTCTAATAGAACAATAAAGTATCTTACCTCGATTTCGTGTGGGGGTTGATCAACATGAATGGAATATCCATTGCACAAACAACGTCTATGTCGAAATGTACTCTCGAAATGGTGATACGTACTACGGACGATTTACTGCTATAATCAGTAATGTCAAAAAATCATAATCCTTTGCAACGGTCCTGAATGTCTTGGATATATCCAGCATAATGCCTTCGGTCTCCATACCGCCGTCTGACAAGGATATGTCAGCAAATTCATTTAAGGAAATGCGCTGTTCGCCATAAGTTACACTGGAATAAAAAAAATCATGAATTGTGCATTAAAAACTAAGTTACTGTTCAGTCTCTTTCGGTCACTTTGAAAGGTAATGATTATGTCGATCATCTGTAGTACCGGATGTCTAAACGGTTTAGTGCATTTCTCTGTGAATATTTCGTCCCAGAGTCTCTGAACAACAGAAATACTCCGCTCCGTCGACCGAAAAATATTCTGGAATGAGGCATTACACTCTCGCATTACCACAATGAGACTTTTACAAAGTCGACTGCATTCTTTACACACTGTGCACTCTTTTGATGACGAAAATTACCGACTTGTGAGCTAAAACTGTTGATTAGGCCTATGTCAAACATATACAGGGTGAAGCGTAATTCGCGCACTCGGGCGTCGCAGCGCGACTCCTCACATGCCAGCAATAAAAAATGCCTCGTACAAAATTTCGTCCTGCGAGTATATCCGGCAGAAAAACGACGTTGAAGAATAGCAATCTGGCAACAGTGTAACTACATGTAGGGTAATTACCTCTGTCAGCAGAAAGTAGTTGTACTGTACAGTTGGTGCAGTGGATAGAGTTTTGGGTTAGCATGCAGGAGGTCGAGTGGTCGATCCTGGGTTGAGGCGTATGTTTTTTATTTCGTAAATGTAGTCCAGGTGGTATGGTATCTGGCATCTTAATCGTCAACAGCGATTGCAGTGGGTCCTCTAGAAACCATTTGCACATGCATACTACGATCCTAGAAATGGACGAACAATCGTTTTCATTGGTCAGCTTTGAAAGGCGCCCTTTCCACGTCGTGGGCGTGAATTTATTCGCACCACTTCATCTACTAGATGTGAAACCTGCTTGTTTCAGCGTTACAGAATGTTGTAAATGTAGGATACATGTGACCTCAGAAACGGTGTCTTACTGTATTACAGTAGGTTATGTCAAATGGAAATTAGCAAATAAAAAATGCGCCTCAACCCCGGATCGAACCATCGACCTCCTGCATGCCAACCAAAAACTCTACCCACTGCACCAACTGTACAAGACGACGACAACAACGTGCTGACACCGGTACTTACCCTACATATGGTTACAGTGTTGCCAGATTACTATTATGCAACGTCTGTTTTCTACCGGATATACTCGCAAGACGAAAATTTGTAAGAGACCTTTTTTTATTGCTGGCATGTGATGAGTCGCGCTGCGACGCCCGAGTGCGCGAATTACGCTTCACCCTGTATATATATTGGCTGCGGGTCATCTGGATATTGGCGTTACTGAAGTTAGGGTGACGGAAGTGTAACCCACGCAACCGTTCATACTGTGATTTATTTATTTATTCGTATCAAAAGCATTAATACTATAAATACATATATACTCCTACTGAATTATATACATTATAGACAAAGTCACACTTATCCACAAAAAAAAGTCTATACTACTTTTGCCCAGAAATTGGCGACATCCACTGCATTTTCTGTTGTCTAAAGTAGATCTTGTACTGTGCATGTTTTAGGGCACCTACTACATTGCAATAAATGAGACGTCGTCTGGACTGCACCACACTCACACAATGAGGACTCGATGTTAAAACCCCACTTCTGCAGGCTGCTTTAACACCTTGTCACGCCTGGCCGTAATCTGTTCAGTGATCTCCAAGTACTCCATTTCTGCATGTGACCAGGTGGTAGTTCTTCGGAGCGAGTGCAGCTTGCGCCCCGCATATCAATTCGGAATTGCTGAGGTGTCCCGTTAAGACCTTCTGTTGTTTTGAGGAAGCTTTTCCTTGATTTGAGTCTTGGAGTAACTGGCCTGTATCCATACAGAGGGTGAGCTACAGATGTTTCCGCCTTCTTCCTCTCGTTTTTTGCTGCAACCTCTGGACGGATATCAGGAGGGGCAATATAGTTGGGGACAAAACATGACGGCCTCAGTTCCTAGAAACGAGCTGGAAGCCAGCAGTCAATCACACCTTGCACCCTGCTGAGTTAACGAGTTCCAAGTGAAGCTTGTTTGTTTTGGAGAGACTGCCAAACCACTTTCTTCCTCACTCTCTGTAGTATTTACCCTTTCTTCTTGTAGACTGCAGTAGCCGATTTGGCAACTCGGGCTGCAGTAGAAGTAGTAAATCCTATTAGTCACTAATAACAACGAGCTACCGCTGAAAAGTAGTGGTGTGAGGCGAGGTCGTCATGATTTGTCCCCAACTATACCAGCAAGACTGTAAAATTTTTCCAACAGAGTAGGTATTAGACAGCCGGTAATTATGCGACAGGTATCGTTTAGCGCAACATCTACCTTCCTGGCGTGACTTCACTTGTACCCTACAGGGGACTGGGGATGCATATTCCGCTGCAGAGTAACATAGAGTCATGCTGTGATGTCCGGTATGGATGGATGGACAGATAGTGTTACCTAGCAACCGTGCAGGCATTGCCTTATGTCTGGTATTCATCTGAAATTATTAGTTGCCATTGATGGACGACCATTACCAAATGACATATTTATAATCATTCGATTTTCGCAAGGGAAAAGGGGGATTCTTTAAACAGACCATCATCCCCTTTACGTCGTGCAACGTAACATGGTCTTTTTTTTTGCTTGTGGTTTTACGTCGCACCGACACAGGTAGGTCTTATGGCGACGATGGGATAGGAAAGGCCTAGGAGTGGGAAGAGAGCGGGCGTGGCCTTAATTAAGGTGCAGCCCCAGCATCTGCCTGGTGTGAAAATGGAAAACCACGGACAACCATATTCAGGGCTGCCGACAGTGGGATTCGAACCCACTATCTCCCGGATGCAAGCTCATAGCCGCGCGCCCCTAACCGCATGCCCAACTCACCCGGTGTAACATTATCTAATTGGTTTAGATTTATTATACACAATAGTACCTTACAATCAGAATAAAATGCCTATTTATTTATTTATTTATTTATTTATTTATTTATTTATTTATTTATTTATTTATTTATTTATTTATTTATTTATTTATTTATTTATTTTGTTCTGTTTTCCGTGTCTGATATAGCTAATCTAGCGCAACTTTTACAAGACCATACGACGTGGGCAAAATTTCACTCCTGTGAATGGGAAGGTCCGTGATACTGTGGTGGAGGATAGCTCCTGTAACTCAGAGTGTTAATTCTCATCTTAATGCACTTATTTTCATTTACGTACAAAAGACCAGAATGCCAACCACCAAGGAAGCACGCGATCGTGAATACATTCCTACAAATAGAGTTGGCGTCAGGAAGGGAACACACTCATAAAACTGGGATAGATGCATACCCGGAGATATACACAATTACTTGAAAAAAATATAGGCAAAAGAAATACTATAAATTACACGTGGCTTTTGAAGTGCAAACGCTTACAGCGGTTTCTTCGGGCGTTCGGGAATGTATTAACAGCAGAGAATTCTGTTACAGTAGGGGGATTGGGACTACGCTGGCCAGATTTTTCACAGATTAGTCATGAATTATCGCCCCCGAATAACCCCAACATGGATTAAGACAAGTCACTGCATGTGCAGCTGGTCCGAGGTAATTCCCTTGTGACATGGACGGTGCTACATAGAGTCAACTGCATACACTCTTTTGCATATAAAGAGATAATCAACGTTTATGGAGATGGAAGGCTGGTATCCTCTAAAGTTGGTTTACATTTTCATATCAGGGAAATGCAGGACCTGCAGCTTATTAAAGAAGATGGACCCTATCTTTGCTATTCCCGAATCACCGCATAGGAAACACCTTAAAGTTATCTTCAGATTTGCCGAATGTATGGTTCGAAACTATCTTACCCCTAATGCAACGCCTAATCAATTCAAACGGCAATGAAACTTAAACATATGAAATTGTATATGTTAATATTTTAGGTTGATTTTTCTGTTGTTCTTAAAGGAGAGAGAAATTACAATCCTTTATCCTCTGAAGAAGAGCTCGTTGTTCGGTAGATGATGTTGATAAGAGCAATATTAGATTGTTTTCAGTTTTAATTTAAAGAGCAAATATTATTATTATTATTATTATTATTATTATTATTATTATTATTATTATTATTATTATTATTATTATTATTATATTACAATCAAAACCTTTTTTCAATTGGCTTTACGTCGTGGTGGTGGTGGTGATTATTGTTTTAAGAGGAAGTACAACTAGGCAACCATCCTCTATATAACACTAAGCAGAGGGAAAATCGAATGGATCCGACACTTCGAAAAATGAAGATATCGGTCATAGAAAGAGAAGGGGCACGAAGGGCGTGAAAATGAAAGACTCCCTAGCCCTCGCAAACCTAAGAACAAGAACAAGAGTTGACCAAGAGAGATCGGATAAGATAGATGAAAGTGAGGAGCCTGGCACAAGTAAGTGGAAGCAATTCCAGGACTCAGCTGTGGGCCCCGTGGTCGCCAACCCACGCTCAAAGTTCAGAGCCCCTGGGGCCCCTTTTAGTCGCCTCTTACGACAGGCAGGGGATACCGTGGGTGTTATTCTACTGCCCCCACCCACAGGGGGACTTTACGTCGCACCGACACAGATAGGTCTTATGGAGACGATGGGATAGGAAAGGCTTAGGAGTGGAAAGGAAGTAGCCGTGGCCTTAATTAACGTGAAGCATTTGCCTGGTGTGAAAATGGGAAACCACGGAAAACCATCTTCAGGGATGCCGACAGTAGGGTTCGAACCCACTATCTCGCGGATGCAAGCTCACAGCTGCGCGCACCTAACCGCACGGCCAACTCGCCCGGTAACAATCAAAACTGGCCTCCAAATCTCTTACAAGGAAACACAATATAAGGACTCCAAGAACCTAATCCTGACATCACTTGCAACCAAATATGGCAACATCACACAAATTAAACACTTCAAGTACTTAGGTGAAATCATCGGAAACACTGGAAGTCAAAAAATACGTAAAGGCTACACAATCACTTGGAATACGTACAATAAGAAATCGCTTTCCACCAAAGCCAAACTCCGCCACTACCACACAGTCGTTCTCCCAGAAGCACTCTACGCAACTGAGACGTCATCCTTAACCATCAACAAGGACATAGGGAAAATAGAACGGCAGATACGCAGGAAGATATTTGGACCCAAGATTCAAGACGGTATCTGGATGCGTAAAAATTCAGAAGAACTATGTTCTATGACCGAGCGATTCTACTCAGTTGAACGGAAGGGGAGTATGACATTTTACGGACGCATAGCACGAGTGGACGACTCGCGACTGACCAAAATAAAAATCTTTTTCATCATTAACGGAACTCGACAAACCAAATTACGCTGCTTGATGGACACTCAAAGTGACCTTGCAGAAATTAATATTGACCCACTCCCAATTACACGGACCACATTCAGACAGATAATCAATCCACGTAAGTTCACACCCAAGAACCAAACAGCCAGGAACTTAAAAGTCACAAACCGAGCTCGATAGCTGCAGTCGCTTAAGGGCGGTCAGTATCCAGCAATCGGGAGATAGTGGGTTCGATCCCCACTGTCGGCAGCCCTGAAGATGGTTTTCCGTGGTTTCCCATTTTCACACGAGGCAAATGCCGGGGCTGTACCTTAATTAAGGCCACGGCCGCTTCCTTCCACTTCCTAGGCCTTTCCTCTCCCATCGTCGCCATAAGACCTCTCTGTGTCGGTGCGACGTAATTAACCAATTAACGTTAAAACCTCCCAGGGACAGGGTCGTAGCATTTCAGAAGTACTCGTCATGAAGTAAGGCCTATCATTATTGTGCAGGTTAATGATGTCCGTCTGTAACAACAAATTTCAGCAGCTGATGTGCCCTTCAGAACTTGAAATCGAATCACACTGCGCACATTACTGTTTGATGATATTTCAACCAGAAAACATATGTAAGGACATTATCACAGATATAGGCTACGAGGAAAGGCCAGTCTACTTCATCAGAGTGGACGAAATAAAATACAATCTAGGATATTACACATGACAACCCTTGAACTGTTTTCTCTCTGGATCGGTGGGAGAGTGCCGGCCTTCGGATTCCGAAATGGCAGGTTCATACCCGACAGAGGTAGTTGAAATTTTAAAGGGCGCTTTGCGTCGTACGATGTTGGCATGTAGAAGATCGCTCGTGACACATTCGTTGCTTACAAAAAAAGGTTAATAAAAAATTCAGCCGTGGATCACCCAATAGGATTCCGGTTCCTCTCTCACATGGTAGATTAAACGTAATTTTGAAACCGACAGGCAAACAGCCTAAGGGGCGTGAAATCCAAATAACTGCACGATGTTTCTGAGGTCATATTATTATTATTACTGAACCACTAATGCTTTTTTCTGGAATATTCACTACCGTCCATCTCTGTGGCGTAGTAGATAGTGTGATTAGCTTCCATCCCCGGATGCCCTGGTTTGAGGACTGGAGGGGGATTCCATTTAGCCTCGGGAGGTCAACTGAGAAGAACGGGCTTCAATCCGCACCTCAGCCATCCTCGAAGTGCTTTTCCGTGGTTTCTACTTCTTTTTCCTTATGCAAATGACGGGATGATACCTAACTTAATGCCACGGTCGCTTCCTTTCCACTTCCCTGCCTATCTCTTCCAATCTTCCAATCTCCCACAAAACTCCCATTCAGCATAGCAGGTGAGGCCGCCTGGGCGAGGTACTGGCTCTCCACCTCAGTTGTATACCAGACCAAATGTCTCACGCTCCAGGACACTGCCCTTGAGGATGTAGAGTTGGGATCCCTTGCTCAGTTTGGGGGGAAAACAACCCTGGAGGAAAAATAAATAATATTCACTACCGAAATTAGAACAGCTGACCCACAGTTTCACAATCTTCACAGTACATCACTTAAAGTGTCCGACTCGTTGGCTGAATGGTCAGCATACTGGCCTTCGGTTCAGAGGGTCGGGGATTTTAACCTTGATTGGTTAATTCCAATGGCTCGGTGGCTGGGTGCTTGTGCTGTCCCCAACATCCCTGCAACTCACACACACCACACATAACACTATCCTCCACCACAATAACATGCAGTTTTCTACACATGGCAGATGCCGCCCAACCTCATCGGAGGTCTGCCTTACAAGGGCTGCACTCGCCTAGAAATAGCCATACGAAATTATCTTTAAAGTTTACGAGTATGTAACAGAGAATTGTAATATTGATATTCTCACTGATATCACACAACGGCTTGAATTCGTAGAAATACGAGTTAGGAGAACACTATTTCTTTTTCTTTGCTATTTGCTGTACGTCGCACCGACACAGATAAATCTTATGGCGACGATGGGACAGAAAAGGCCTAGGGATGGGAAGGAATCGGCCGTGGCCTTAATTAAGGTACAGCCCCAGCATTTGCCTGGTGTAAAAATAGAAAAGCACGGAAATCCATCTTCAGGGCTGCCAACAGTGGGGTTTGAATCCACTATCTCCCGGATGCGAGTTCACAGCTCTACGCCCTTAACCACACGGCCAACTCGCCCGATAAAGTATATTTCAACACGTAAATTTTGTTCATTAATCTGCCATCCCACGTTGTGGGTAATATTAGGCCTAGTTCTAAGCTAAGTGTTTACAATTGATGCTACTGTGTATATCATATGTAAGCAAATGTTGATGATTCGTCAGTAAGAATCGCGAACTATGAAAATAAACACGCCACTATCTCAGTTCAGACAACGTAGCCTTAAATTACAGTATAACTCCCGCATTAACCTGGGAAAGCACAGATTACGATCTTCATATTTGCTGACAGTCGGGCTCCATTTCACCATCTCCTGAATTGAAGGTCACAGTTACATGACCCATACCTTGCGAGCAGCTCACATGTCGATAATGATAATATAATCCAGAATATTTTCCACATCTCTCACCAACATCTAGATTAAGCCCAGATCTATCAATGGCAGAGATTCTGAAACATTTTACCACCTGATCCTCTCTGGAAAAAGAGAATAATGTGAGACTACCTCTTCAATACAATTTATTTAAACATAATCCATTATTCCAATTTTATTCAATTTATTTTGTGCTATATTTCATAATAGTAGTTCCTTTGCCAAATATTTCAGCATCACAATATTAGACTTCCGGTAATTAAAAGTTAATAGTTCCATCCCGGAAGCGATTAGGACTGCTACCGAAACATGAATGTTATCTCTGGAATAGGAATTAGTCGGTATTAAATATTTTTAAAAATACTTTGAAATTTATGACAAAGATATTATCGAAAGCGCTTTAATATAGCTCGTACTTTACACCGGGTGTATATATGTCTTTTTTGGCTTCATTAAGAGATGACGCCAGCGAACTGTACGCAGTGTATGGATTTTGACACATGTGATAGACAGTGCGCTCTGGTGGACCACAAAAGTGCGAAGACGAGCAATTGTAGGTGAAGCCTGCCAAAACCGTTAATGTACAACGCTATCACCAACAAATGCTTAATTTAAATCATGCATTGATTGAAAAATGACCAGAATGGGCCAGAAGACATGACTGTGTGATTTTGTTACACGACAATGCGTCGTCTCACACAACAAAACCAGTGAAAGTCACCTTGAAATCGCTTGGATGGGATTTCCTTCCGCACCCGCCGTACTGCCCCGACCTGGCGCCATCTATCACCTCTTCGCATCAATGGAGCACGCAGAGCAGCACTTCAGCAATTTCGAGGAAGTTGGAAAATGGCTCGACGAATGGTTTGCGCAAAATACAAGCAGTTCTTGGGTATGGTATTCGTAACTTATCTGAAAGATGGGCGAAGTGTGTAGAAGCCAATGGCCAATAATTTTATTAAACATAAAATTAATTCCCCTTGAAAATTACGCGTTTTCTTTACCACAATAACTGGCAAAAACTTATGCATACACGTGATACATAATCAATCAATCAATCAATCAATCAATCAATCAATCAATCAATCAATCAATCAATCAATCAATCAATCAATCAATCAATCAATCAATCAATCAATCACTACTGATATGCATTTAGGGCAGTCGCCCAGGTGGTAGATTCCCTATTTGTTGTTTTCCTAGCCTTTCCTTAAATGGTTGCAAAGAAATTAGAAATTTATTGAACATCTCTGTTGGTAAGTTATTCCAATCCCTAACTCCCCTTCCTATAAACGAATATTTGCCCCAATTTGTCCTCTTGAATTGCAACTTTATCTTCATATTGTTATCTTTCCTACTTTTAAAGACACCATCCAAACTTATTCGTCTACTGATGTCCTCCCACGCCATCTCTCCACTGACAGCTCGGAACATACCACTTAGTCGAGCAGCTCGTCTCCTTTCTCCCAAGTCTTCCCAGCCCAAACTTTGCAACATTTTTGTAACGCTACTCTTTTGTCGGAAATCGCCCAGAACAAATCGAGCTGCTTTTCTTTGGATTTTTTTCCAGTTCCTGAATCAAGTAATCCTGGTAAGGGTCCCATACACTGGAACCATACTCTAGTTGGGGTCATGTTTTTTCTCTAATCTATTTAGGGATATTTTAATGTATATCAGCAGGAAAGTAAACTGCACCTCAATTTCCCACAGTAGACCCACTGATCTGTGGTTAGATACAGGGTTTACACTACACTATGCCTTTAGGATAAAGGAAAACGAATTTGCTTCTTTCATTGATCGATATCAGCCTCTTTTTTTAGCCCTTACAATATGAAAATTGCAGGAGTATAAGCGATGCCAGTCATACGATTCGTTATACAGTGAAACTACATGGCGAACTGTATGAAGTCTACGCTAATAGAGCCAATTTGTGTATTTCAGTAGACTTAAAAAACTTATATGTTAATAACAAGTTTTGGCTGGACGAAGAAAGCAACGGAAAATTATTTCCCTAAAACATGTCTTTATTAACACCAAGGCTTTCTATAAGAATTTATGGTAGAGTCGTTTTGGCTGAGTGTTCGGGCTGAGGAGTGAGCATATTTAAACAAAAATTAAACATTACAGTTACAAGTTTACGGTGAGTATTATAATTTGCCTACTTTCTGTACTTTGTAATTACGAGTGCTGTTCCAAGTGTAATATCCTCTTCGTTAAGCATGTTCAAGAAAGTGCGACCTGGATTCTCAGGAGACTCATAAATGTTCCCCGAAAGGCCTTTATGAGGCTAAAGTAGCTGTATCTCAAGACGAGAGAAGTGCTTCGTGTCCAGAGGACGGGAGGGAGACACGTGATACTCTCACACGTGCAAGAGTGCACTTGGGTCACAATATTGACAAACCTTTCTCGTCTTACTTTCTGCAGATGCTCGCGATGATCGAGTTAAAGATACCCTTTAAGAATAAGGTAAAAATAAAATGGACAACATGTGTATTTTCTTTTCACTGTGAGGTGACATTGTGGAAAACAAGCAGCTGGTGCATGAGGTTGAACCATCGACGCTGGCGAGGTCCCTCATCGGGTAATGGGAGCGCAAACAGGCGAGCTATAGTTGCCCGGAACTAACAGGTCCTTGAGCATATCAGGCGTCCTCTCATTTCTCCCTGCTCCTCTCTCTCTCTCTCTCTCTCTCTCTCTCATCTCCTCACCGGTTTGTCGATAGGACCGCACATCGATCTCCGAGTAACCAGGGTTGCCAAACTTCATCACATCTTCTCTTGCAATGATCCATTTCTCCACTATAATTTTGGAGATATTCCTTCGAAAACGATGCCAGTTTTATACGCACTTATGATGTAAGAAAATTCCCTGAAAGGCATTTACATACACGAAAAATAAAACTCATTCGATATACTTTTTTATAGGTCTATTTCTTTATTTTAATCAATTTTCCTTTTTACTTCCCAAAAAATATAATGATAAATGCAACAGTACTTTAAGCTTGAATATAATTTTACTGGTTCTCCATATAAGGGCATTGAATGTGTTTCGTATAAAAGACCATTCTACCCTCCACACGTCCCAACAACATCACGAAAGAAACCAAAGTGCAGATCATATAACTTGGTATAACATGGTCCCTGATAGGCATTACATATCGCAGAATTAAAATCACGTATTTCGAAATATTTCTGTAAGTCGTTTTTACTTTCCGAAACGAGTATCTTTACATTTAATAGTACATCCAAGAAACGCTTAATGCTCCAAAGCAAATTTTCTGGTTCTCCATACATGATCATTAAATTTGTTTCTTATACAAAATTAGTCTACTACCACAAATACCAACAAAACTAGGAACGAATCAATAGTTATGAATTCGGTTTACAATCTTTATATTTTTGCTTATCACCAAGATGCTCGTTGTTCAGTTCCTGGACGGTGCAAGGAGGAATTTTGAAATGAAAAGTCACGTCTCTTTGATTCAGAATCCATGTAAAACTGGATGTACCGTAACTATGATCATAATATGAACACTTACATAAAACTAAAAGCTTGCTTGTAAATTTTCAAGAAATTCATACAAATATATCTCTGCTTGTCATCATAAGTTTCCTTCGTTTATTCATATAAATTTCAAGAATTTTTTCAATTTATTATCCAAGAATATGCCATTATTCATAAAGAGGCGGTGCTCAATAGGATAAGTAATCCCTTACTCTAAGTTGAAAATTACAATGGACGGAGTTATATAATTGTAGCTGTGTACAAATTTTCCAAAATCCTACTTAATATGGAAAGTATTGATTCGATTAAAATTGATGTTATGTTCATCTATTACGTTTCCCATCATTATGCAGTTTTCCCTAAAAATTAAATATTTTCCCGAAAATATACTTAATTACTGGGCATTGTGCTTAAAGCGGAGACAGTCTTTCTTAACGTTTGTGATCAGTGCAGCAGAAGGTGCAGTTGAAGGTGGTTGATGTCCACTTTGAGAGAAGTAACTGCTACTAACTGTAGGTCATCTCTCTATTCAGAGCTCGATGCCTTATACACCAACCATAAGCAAACATTTCCGGCATTCTCCATTGGACAAGAATTTCCAATAACTGTGTATGAAAACTAGACGTAATGAGACACTTTCTATGTTATAAGAAACATTGTGTTTCCTGTACTCGAAGTGGGATGGACCTCTCGTGTGTTTACGAGTGTCTTTTAACATCTAGATTAAAATTTTCACACCCATATATCATAGCAGATAGGACACGCCGATTATACACTCTCCTCTTTAACCACTGTGGAGGATGCTCTTAAAGATGATGTTTGGTCTTCCATAGAACACTTCCAGAAACATAAGCAAAACAAGCCTGTAGTTCTACATTATTTGATTTCATGCTTATAGACATGAGACTTCTTAGTTTTAGGTAGAATCTGAACCTTAATATCATGGTATTTCATTGTAAAACTCCCGCTTGATTTGGCCAGAAAGCGAACAGCGACTCCCTTGATAAGAAGCAAGTGATAATGTCACTCGCTCCTCCATCACACTTTTGTCTGACTCCGTGGCTATATGGTTAGCGTACTGGCCTTTGGTCCAAGAGTTCCCGGGTTAGATTTACGGCCTGGTCGGGGATTTTAACATTAATAGGTTAATTCCAATCGCTCGGTAGGGCCCCATCCTCACAGATTTGCAGATAATCTATAGGCGTCTACCAGAAAAGAACTGCGCCAAGCTTCACCGGAGGTCATACACCATTACTATTATTGGAATTTAAGAATTTGTTTCACGTCGCACCAACACAAGCAAGTCTTATGGCGACGATGGGATAGAAAAGGGCTAGGAGTGGAAAGGGTGCAGCCGTGGCCTTAATTAAAGCACAGCCCCAGCATTTGCCTGGTATTAAAATGGGAAACGACGGAAAACCATCTTCAGGCCTGCCGACAGTGGGGTTCAAACCCGCTATCTCTTGGATGCAAGCTCACAGCTGCACGCGCCTAACCGCACGGCCAGCTCGCTCGATGTATTATTATCATCACACTCCTCTTCCAGTAATTTATTTCAAAAATTCTCCAGACGGTGATTTAAATTGGCCTAAATGCAAGTTGTTTTATGTATGCAAATTAATTAAACCTGATTATAATTAGTTTGCTCATTACTACAATATTAAGTGTTCCAAATCAGTGAAACTTGTGCAGAGTGTAAGAATATATTCATTGGTTGTTAGATAGGATTTAATGTAATCCACTCGTGAAATACTATTATTAATTTATTTCACTCTAGCAAATGCAGAAGATCCCCGCTAATCCGAACCAATTGCGATCGGGATTTTGTTCGCATTTGCAACATTTTGGATTATCAAAAATTTCTTCCGAAATCCATCATCACGTTGAAACTACGAATTTTAGCGTGGAATAACCGACTTTTTAAAGATAAATAATTTGTGGGTGATATTTGTGAAGCGTTGACTTCTAATGATGTTTGTGTAATCAAACGCTATGGAACCCTATTAACTTCGTAGCATTACATACCAATACTTTTATTTCGATTTGTACATCAAAACACTATCACAACACAGAGTGCAGCATTCTATTTTATTATAGTGATTTCGTACTACGTGAAGTAGTAGAAAGAAACTCATGCTCATGTACGGATTTTCTTCTTCTTCTCTATTCTCTGCGAAGCGTTACACACGACAAGAACGCGGGAGTCCATGTGGGGTATTTGTGTGAAGGGTCGACAGAATGTGATTCAAAGCATTGACTGTACTGGCTTCCACGCAAGTAGCACCATTCTCGCCACGTTTCTATAGAATGTCAGTCGCTTTCCATAAATTAAGTGCCTGCTCACTCTAGAAGCTATGTGTGTACTTCATATAGTTGACAGCATCTGCAATGTGTCTATTATAATCTGTTACAACTAGGGCGAGATTCAGCGTAGCTGCAGTATATCTTACGAGCATGATATAAAGCGACAGGTTTCTACCAGTTATCTGTTACCGCAAGGAACAAGACGGAAAAATTTCAGCTGTGGCTAATGATTCTCCCGAAGTAATTACATTTTTTTAGGCCACCGTTCTTTTCACTAAGGCGGTCGTGACTCGAATTCCTGACAATAAATGTGCATTTTTGGAAATGAAAATTAACATCCCTGTGGTCGGTTCGTATTTGGTATTAAACTGAAGGTTCTTTGGCTATGATTGTAGTATCGCTAGACACATA
This sequence comes from Anabrus simplex, assembly GCF_040414725.1. Taxonomy (NCBI): domain Eukaryota; kingdom Metazoa; phylum Arthropoda; class Insecta; order Orthoptera; family Tettigoniidae; genus Anabrus; species Anabrus simplex. The sequence continues at coordinate 109,675,914 of NC_090268.1, forward strand.
AAACCACATCCCTTTGTTTTGCTTATTCTTGCTTTTGGAGAAGAATATCCAAGATTTAAGCATCTGTGCCTCGAAATCATGAAAGAAGTATCCGAGAAGGCATTGAATAAGAGGAAAACAAACAGTAAGCCTATGAATTCATAGAAAGACTGCAGAATTGTCAGTTCATGGATGTCTACAATTTTAAAGTTACTATAATGCAAGACAGAACATTATTTATTTATTTATTTATTTATTTATTTATTTATTTATTTATTTATTATCCATGAAAAAGCCCTACTTTGTCTAGCATATTAGGGCTGTAGGTTATAACTAATTACGCTAAATATTACAAACATATACTACAAAATTTTTGAAGTGAGTGATTACACACACAAATGAATTAAACTGGGAGAAAAGGAAAACTATTCTTAATTGTTTTCTAAAATAAACTGCATAAACTTAAAAAATTCATTCAAACAACAGATCTTGTGAAATATACTAAAAATATGTTTGACTAACATTACTGTACAACAATTTAAGTGTTGTTCCAAAATATATCTAGCTTTGCTGAAGAATGGACAATCAAAAATAAGGTGTGTTGCAGTTTCTTCATCTCCACAAACACAACTGTTATTACTACTAATTTTGAATTTATGTAAATAAAATTTAAATTTACCGTGACCTTAAAGAAACTGAGTGCTGGTGAAGTTTGTTTTCAATAAACTGCAGTCCAAATAGTGCTGTACCGTGGGAAAAATATTGTTCTTGTAACCTCACCCTTATTACTTGAGTTCCACAGCTTGACCATTCACTGATTGTGAATTTATATTATTCACGTTTCACTTTTGATATAGGGGCTCTTTTGTATACAGTTTCATTGTCACTAAATGCTGTAAGTTCAGCAAGCTCATCAGCTCTTTCATTACCTAATAGACCTTCATGCCCTTTAACCCACTTAAAACAGATATGTCTTCCATACTGTGAGAGATCTGTTCTAATGCTACAAAGACAGAAAATTCGAGGATCCCTTCAGTTACAAAAAAAAAAAAAAAAATGGGGCATGGAAAATCCTTTTTTTTTTTTGCACCACAAAGCAAGAGATACAATCTACATGTGCTAAGGACATCTTCGAGGCTTGCGTGAGCCTAGTAAGAGAAATAAAGTATAAGACGAGGCAAAGAGACCAGTTTCCACTGGATTCGGGTCTGCATGGAGATGAACTATACTTTGACTTATATTACTTTTTCTTCTCCTTCTTCTACCGCTTTTCTCCACACCTGTTCGGTCGTCGGTACGAACTGTGTCACACATATGTGTGGATTTGGCCCTGTTTTACGGCCGGATGCCCTTCCTGACGCCAACCCTATATGGAGGGATATAATCACTATTGCGTGTTTCTGTGATGGTTGGGGTTGCGTAGTGTGTTGTCTGAATATGAAAAGGAAAGTGTTGGGACAAACACAAACATCCAGTCCTCGGGCCAGAAGAATTAATCAGAGGCGATTCAAATCCCCGACCCGGCCGGAAATCGAACCCGGGACCCGCTGAACCGAAGGCCTCAACGCTGACCATTTAGCCATTGAGTCGGACTTTGACTTAAATCTAAGTCGGATAAAATATAAAATCCGAGGAACATAGAATACCATTCGCTCGCTATTTAGCTGAGCGACAATACATCAACCTGGTAACCAAGTAGTGCCAAGCATGAACAACAACAACAACAACAACTTCAAAACTTTTCTGATACCCAAATGGTTGTATTCCGGCTTATAAAAATGCATATATATAAAATTATTGTTACTGAAAATACCACATTCTAGCATACTAGAAATGGTGAAGTGGTCCACTCCTAAAGAATCCTAAAGAATCAATATGTAAATAATACAGTATGATCACAGTTTAGTTAAATTTTGCATTCCTCCTCCACGGATACTAGGTATATAGGTATACAACTTTCTTCAATCTCAATGAGCACCCTGCTAGGTGTAAAAAGAGGGAACCTACGGAAAACCATCTTCTAGGTTGCCGATGGTGGGGTTCGAACACGCTATCTCCAGAATGCAATGGCCCGTATAACTCGCTCGGCTAAAGAGTACTATTTCATCTTCTCTTTGTTGATGCAACTTAGACTACACTCAAAACTACACCACCTCGTACGGTGGCGTGTCGCTTTACTTTAAGTCAATATAGGTGCAAGTTTGTATTTGAGCACCTGTTCAATCATACTGCGATCGAATGAAATCAAGACTTCTCAATTTCATTAATAAACTGGAGCATATCATTGTGGTATGCTGCGTATAGTTTCGTTATCTTTGCTGCGTTAAAATAGTACATTTTGTTTATGATAAATAGTGTTAACTGATATCAAATTTATGTTTTGTCTTCAGTGCATATTTCAAAACATTTAGTTCGTACTTATAAAATAGTTAGTGCATATTTTCATGCATTATTTTATGTTTCAATCATCATCATCATCATCATCATCATCATCTACTAAAGGCAATGCTAGCCTCTTAATGTTGCTTTATGAACCACATACCAATTCACCGACAGAGTTTGTGACGTATGACATTCTTCAGTGATGGTTTGGAGAAGAGAATCATGTCTCAGTGCGTGTCCAAGGAACCTTGTTCTTCTCTCCTTTATCGTATTTATTAAACATCGATCCTTTTTTACGCTCTTTAAAACAAGTTAATTTATTTTTTATCCATCCAACTTGTTTTTGTAATTCTTTTCAAAAAACCACATTTCTGTAGCCTCCAGTTTTGTTTGTTCCTGTTTCCCAAATGTCCAGTTTTCGCAACCATATAGTAGCACACTCCAAACAAAGGTCTTAAGAAATGATTTTCTGGTCTCCAAGCTGAGATGGTTTTATGCAATAAGTTTTTCTTATTTCAGAAGGTTTGTTTTGCTAGCACTATTCTTTTCTTGATTTCCGAAAGGTATATTTTATCAGAGGTATTCTTTTTTTGCTAGTCGCTTTACGTCGCACCGACACAGAGAGGTCTTATGGCAACGATGGGACAGGGAAAGGCTAGGAGTGGGAAGGAAGCGGTCGTGGCCTTAATTAAGGTACAGCCCCAGAATTCGCCTGGTGTGAAAATGGGAAACCACGGAAAACCTTTTTCAGGGCTGCCGACAGTGGGGTTCGAACCTACTATCTCCCGAATACTGGATACTGGCCGCACTTAAGCGACTGCAGCTATCGAGCTCGGTCAGAGGTAATTACACAACCAAAATAGGAGAATTATGTGACTTGTTCTATCTGTATGTTATTTATAAGTTTTTTCTACCTGTAGACTTCTTTTTGTCTACTATCATGAATGTTGTTTTCTTTTTTTCTATTTGCTTTACGACGCAGCGACACAGAGAGGTCTTATGGCGACGATGGGATAGGAAAGGCCTAGGAGTGGGAAGGAAGCGGCCATGGCCTTCATTAAGGTACAGCCCCAGCATTTGCCTAGTGTAAAAATGGGAAACCACGGAAAACCATCTTCAGGGCTGCCGACAGTGGGGTTCTAACCCACTATCTCCCAGATGGAAGCTCACAGCTGTGCGCCCATAACCGAACGGCCAACTCGCCCTGTTCTTTATGTTTATTTTTAGTTTAATTCTTTCTAAGGATTTGTTGAATGTTCTTAGCATTTTAGGTACAGGTAATTATCCGAAGCCTGACTATATCTATTGAATCTTTCAAAATTGAAGTAATGGTCACATGTATCAGCTAGGATTGGAGGCTTCTCATACTGAAGTACACACGAATACACACAAGTAATGACAGCTGTGGCACAAGAAGTTAGAGCCGACATACTCTACCCTGCAGCGCTGCAATCAATCAGACGCCGCTCTGTGACCGGTCGGACGCCTGTCGTCTGTTTAGCTTGGCCTTGACGCCACGTCGTTCAGCTAGCTGCTGGGGGCAACATACTGTGTTACTGCCAACACCCTACTTCATCCCTGCCATATATTACTTACTCCAAACTTGGCGAGATATTTGAACCAGCTTCATGGAAACAACATAATTTATTACTTTAAGTTCTGAAATTTAATACGAAATGTTCACTCAGGGTTTTAGTTATTAAAATCAAGGCAAATATTTCTTAATATTTTCTTAATGATTTATACTTTTCTGTAGCCAAACCAAGGCACAGGAAAGCAGTTTTCCATTAAGTAGTCCCACGTCGGATACATGGCTTTGCCAACAATTCCAGGGTAGATGAACCCCTAAATATAAAATAATTTTCACATCTGTCGATATCCATTCTCAAACATTTAGAATTCCTGATGAAAAATAGTATGAGCAAAACACTTTCATGTCAACTACAACGAGCATACAGTGCTTGTGCTCGATTTATATTAAATATTCCAGTCCAAACTCATATTAGCCCTTTCCTCTCTCAGCTGCCATGGCTAAGAATGACCGAACGACGTAAATACCACGTTGTTTCCCTTCTCCACATTCTGCAAACAAGCAAACCAGACTATCTCAGAAGAGGCTTTAATAGGCTCCCCTATTGTTAGAGTTCCCTCAAGGTCATGCACTCGATCCCTGTTGTCCACTCCCATTCATCATAGTAACTCTCACAATAACTCGTTTATACCTGCTACCATACGTTCCTGGAACTCAATCCCAGCTGAATTTAGAAGCATAGGCAACACGAGGATTTTTAAAAGGAAATATTTAATTTGGTACTCAGAACTGTAGAAAGTACAGTACAATCTCACTAACGTAAAGAGTAATTTAGTCATTATTAATTTTCGGTAAGGATTCAAAATTATAGAGGTAAAATTAATTTTAGTGATATTTAGAACTATGATGTTTAACTAATGATTATATGTAAACTAATCACATTATTCTATAAATTCTATAACGGTGTTGTATAATATGGTTTGGCATAATAGCAGGTTTCATAGCCTGAGCCCCGCCATATTAGAAAGGTAATAGACTAAACTAAACTAACACTTGTTAAGGAAACCTAGGAACATGTTTTTGCAGATTACAAATTTGTAATGCAATATTTCTCGATATTTGAAACACTTGTACAGAATCTTCTACATTACGTCCTGTTCTTCAAGCGGTTTATGTGCAGGAAAGAGGCAATGAGACAGATGATAACAGTAGCGTCCTGTTAGGCAATAGACCACTGAATCCACATTGTATATTTAATATATAAAATTAAAGAAAATATGGCTTATTCCTAGGGATCGGATACAAGGTTTTTTTCTTTTGCGACACAAATCACAATACTATATTCTTATTACAATAATCTAGAACTAATATATTATCCCTGCTTGTTTTAAAATAAGTATGGACATTATAAACCACTGACCTTTCCTGTAGTATAATTCCTAGGTTTCCTTTACAAATGTTACTCAAATTTCATCAGAAAATATTAACCTATTTTGAGGATAGGAATCTACACATGTGAAAACTAATTAATTTTTAGGGTTCCAGTTACCCTGAAATTGCTGACAATACGAAGATCAAACTTGGACCACTTGGCATAATTTTTGAGCCCGAAAGTGCGTTTGCGTCATATTATTATTGTTTTTAATACATGTCTAAGAACAATATATTTCGTACCCGAAATTCATCATCATCATCATCATCTGTTTACCCTTCAGGTTCGGTTTTTCCCTCGGACTCAGCGAGGGATCCCACCTCTACCGCCTCAAGGGCAGTGCCCTGGAGCTTCAGACTCTTGGTCGTGGGATACAACTGGGGAGAATGACCAGTACCTCGCCCAGGCGGCCTCACCTGCTATGCTGAACAGGGGCCTTGTGGAGGGATGGGAAGATCGGATGGGATAGGCAAGGAAGAGGGAAGGAAGCGGCCATGGCCTTAAGTTAGGTACCATCCCGGCATTCGCCTGGAGGAGAAGTGGAAAACCACGAAAAACCACTTCGAGGATGGCTGAGGTGGGAATCGAACCAACCTCTACCCACTTGATCTCGCGAGGCTGAGTGGTTCCCGTTCCAGCCCTCGTACCACTTTTCAAATTTCGTGGCGGAGCCGGGAATCGAACCCGGACCTCCGGGGGTGGCAGCCAATCACGCTAACCACTACACCACAGAGGCGGACACCTGAAATTACAGTGCTATAAAATGTTTTGCATAATACGACTTTAAAAGTTGTATGACACACTACATCAAACAAGTTACAGTATGCATTGGAGGCCAATATCCGAGACGCACTGTGACGCTAAACCCAAATCAGGTTCGATATCTTTCACATGGCATTCAATTGTCGTACCGGTTAGTTAACAACGTCATTGTCAGGAAGTCGGCAATTGCATTCTTCATTGGCCTCATGTAGGTTCATGTCCGCAAAATATGACGGCCACACTATTCGCATTCGCTATATGGCGTGGGTCTCAAAGAAATTATTGACCACTGGGCACAAGAATTATCATCCAATAGTGTAAAGCAGTGGTGTTCAAAGTGTGGAGCGCGTACCACTAGTGGTACGCCAGATCATCACAAGCGGTACGCAAATGAATAATACAGAAAAGAGTAAACCAACTCATTTTCAATAAAATCTTCCTTCGATTTAGTGTGTTTGTCTACCACTACACAGAGTCCCTTTTCCGAACTAATCATTCTAAAATAATGTCTGTACGTTCAACTGACTTGATATGCAAAAATATTTATGCTTCAATGATCATGTTTCAATTTTTTGTTTCGAAATCCTCTCATTCACTTCAATTCTTATGTAGCAGTTGATATGGTACAATAGCAATAGCTGCATTAATAATACTCGTATATAGAACCTAACGGATTGGATAGAGAGGCGAATATGGCACGAATTAGAAACCTAGAATGATCTTACAGGTTAACCCAGAAATAAAACAAAAGAGTAATATCATACAAGGCAAAACTTAGACACTACAGCACAGTGGTAAAGCCAGAGGGTCTCTACGGTTCAGAAAGCCTGACAATGAATAAAAAGAATACTTTTTAAGATCTCGAAAAAAAGGAGAGGAGAATCTTATGGAAAATTTTAGGACCACAGAAAAATGCTAATGGGGAGTGGAGGAACAGAAAAAATGATGAACTCTACAAATACACAGACAAAAATCACTCTCACCATGCGTAAGCGCAGGCTAAAATGCTATGGGTATCTAGAAAGAATGGGTGAGAAACGGCTAACTAAGAAAATATTCAAGTACATCACTGGACTGAAAGCTTCGACGAAGTGGGTAGAAGAGGTAAAAAGGGATGCAATAGAAAGTTGACTTACAATGGATATGATTCACAACAGGAAAGAATTTAGAAGCCGAGTGGACAGCATCAAAACACTCCAGCAGAAACCATCAAAATGTACACACAAACTGGTCATATCTAAGAAAGAAAGGAAGACCAGAAGTGAAAGGATGAAGAGATTCTGGGTGAAGAAGAAGAAGTAGAAGAAGATAAAGCCTTAAGTTCAATGCGGTCCATAGGCGACCAAATTCTGAAAAAGAAGAAGATTACTCGTTGCTAGGCAACTCCACTCACGGGAAAACTACGTTTCTCTACCTGTGTTGTAAAGGCTTGCCGCTTTGCTTGACAAGGGAACAGAACACTCTTATGGTCAAATAACTGGGTTATCTTCAAGCAAAGAAAATGTCAGGAACAGTTCTCCGACCTTTGCTGACCGCTGAGATTTGGGCTTCTTCTATAAATTTTACTCCCAAGGAGTTACGACGTTTCGTTTGCCCGGCGACGTTATACCGGTTGGTCCACCAGCCCTTGCGATCCAGTTTTATGCATCCCTTCATATTTACTACAATTCTGAAAGACATTGGTCTCTCTTCCTAAAGCGGGGGTAATATAACGAGATGTGTGTTTACGGGCTAGAAGACAGCAGGAATTGTCCGAGGATCTTACTGGCCGCGGAGGACATCACATGCTCTAGACAGTCCATAGACACACGTGCCGTGTGTGAATGTGCATTATCTTGTTGGAACACTGTCCCACGGTACTGTGCCATAAGGAGTAGGACGTCCGGACGCAGAATGTCTGACGTGTCGCTGTGCCGTCAAAATCTGCTCAAGCACTATTAGAGGTGAGCTGAACGCATATCATATGGCTCCCTACACCATGATGCCAGGGATTACGCCTGTGTGTCTTTTTCACAATATAGTCAGGGTCTGTCCTCTGCCTTCGACGCCACCAAACCCGCACACGATGGCCAGCGAAGGTTATGGAAAAGTGGGACGTATCACTGAACATTATGCGATGCAAGTCGTCCGCTGCCCATGCCTCCCAGGCATGGCACCACTGCAAACTCAGGCGTTGGTGTTCTGGCGTCAATGGCAATCGACGCATGGGGCAGTAGGACCCCAATTCGGCGAATACGAGTGCCCAGATACTGTGCGGGAACTCAGAGAATGTTGTAGTCACTCCGGTACATGGCGGATGACGGGTGTCGAAGTTATGGGATCCCCCAAAGCTTGACGCACCATACAACGGTCCTCCCTTGGGGTGGTGTTTCCTGGTCGACCCGAACCTGCACGACGGGATTGGGTGCCCACATGTACCCACTGAGTCCAACATCGGGCCACTGTGACATCTGAATGGCGGGTGATTCGTACTGTCCATGTCTCCCTTGCAACGCACAACTCCACTGTCTGACTCACAGCACCCAGAATGCACTCTAGTGGGCGTTCTACATATTACAGATCCTTGCATATCTAATCATTTACTCACACATCAATCGTATGCTTGTATACCGAAATGGGATAATATTGGACGACTCCTTCTGAGTGCTTAAGTTTTGTTTGTCAGGCAGTGATAATCCACAGGCTGTTTCTAGTCATTCGATCGGGTCAGGAATTTCATGAATGAAGCCCCATCTAGCGGCTAGGATAGGTATTGTGCCGGCTGTCTAAGCCTGCCGCACTCCTCTGGGACAATGATTAATATCTGACAGGTGAAATTAAGTGAAATAGAAGAGTGTTGCTGGAAAAATGGATGGCAGGGAAAACCGGATTAAGCGGAGAAAAACCTGTCCCGCCCCCGCTTTGTCCAGCACACGGAGTGACCGAGATTTGAACCACGGAACCCAACGGTGAGAAGCCAGTGTGCTGCAGCCTGAGCCACGGAGACTCGCCATAATATATTACCAGTAAAAATGGAATGCGTTATTATTAAGGTAAAGCAAGAGTACAGAACTGTAAGAGGGGGGAAGAAACCTCATTGTGTACAAAAAGTAAGTAAGTTAAATATTTATTCATTCATTTATATATTTATTTATATTTTCTTTCAATTACTTACTTACTTGCTTATTTATTTATTCATTTATTTATCCATTATTGTAATGTTTCCTATGGCGTTGATCAGGCTTTAGTGCCTGCTATTATTCCCAACCATATTTCATTATAACAAATAAATAAATAAATAAATAAATAAATAAATAAATAAATAAATAAATAAATAAATAAATAAATAAATAAATACATTTATTTTAAAACTTCAAATGAAACAATCAAGTTTAATGAAATAGTACTTCCTTTGAATTTGGAATGCAACCTTCCTGGTTTCGTGTTAATTCTGTAACTTTGGGAACAACGTACGTCATTCTCTTGGAAGCAAACCGTTATATACGGAAGAAACGCTGCACATTGTTGTCAAAATAGAGCCCAATATTTGGAATATAATCCTATATCGCATTTACGAGGCAACATTACTATGAAATTCTGCTAATGATAGATTAAGTTCATCGGACCATGCTAATGTCTGCATTATGCACTGCAGTTTGATAAGTGAGCCTGTTAATTAATTATCAAGTTGACAGACAGACAGACAGGCAGGCAGGCAGACAGGTTGTTGTTGTTCCAGACATAGCCCTCCTCTAGTTACAGACGACAGCTTACGCAAGACGACAGTCTCTTCCCCTTTCTATTGCTACTCGATAATGATGAGACTGACAACCATTGTATCGTCTTCACTTCTGTTCTTCTCCGAACCAATTTAAAATTTCGATTTTTAAGTGGCGTATTTTACAGTCAAATAAACTGAAATCAAAATTTTATTTAATGTGCTACACGTATATAAATTATATATTTATCTTGAAAAGGATGGTACCGGGCGAGTTGGCCGTGCGCGTAGAGGCGCGCGGCTGTGAGCTTGCATCCGGGAGATAGCAGGTTCGAATCCCACTATCGGCAGCCCTGAAAATGGTTTTCCGTGGTTTCCCCATTTTCACACCAGGCAAATGCTGGGGCTGTACCTTAATTAAGGCCACGGCCGCTTCCTTCCAACTCCTAGGCCTTTCCTATCCCATCGTCGCCATAAAACCTATCTGTGTCGGGGCGACTAAAGCCCCTAGCAAAAAAGGATGGTTTGTTGGCGGATTTAATATTTCTGCACCCCTAAGCATAATGGCATGCCCTCCAGTGAAACAAAAACCATGTAGGCTACTTGAAATGACTTTACTGTAGAATATTGTACACCATTAATATAATATTTCAAATTATTAAATCCAGAGTAGTCTATTCAGAACCTAATGATAGTGAAAAGCCTCAGCCTGTTTCCGGTTATTCGACCGGGTCACGAATGGAATGCATGAAGCCCCTACCTCGCGGTAAGGATAGGAATTTTGCCAGCTGCCGAAACCTGTCACACTCCTTTAGGGCAATGATTAATGTCTGACAGATGAAATGATATTGGAGAGTGTGCTGTAATGAAAGATGACAGGAAAAACTGAAGTACCCGGAGAAAATCCTGTCCCGTCTCCACTTTGTCCGGCACAAATCTCACATGGAGTGTCCGGGATTTGAACCACGGAACCAGCGCGCTGCAGCCTGAGCCACAGAAGCTCTACATTCAGAACCTAATATTTTCATAAAATATTCATGTTCCATGCTCTTACTAAATTATAATTTCATTTGAAAATGTCTGAAGCCTCAAGTGTCATTTGATACTCGCGTTAATAACCAGCAAATATACCCGTGTTCTGCTAAGGTATTCTACATTGTATACGGATATCGAAGTAAATTACTGTACATGCAGCGAATAAGATTTTTTAAATTGCATGTCTCTTAGCGTTATCCATAAATAGCAGGGAGAGTTTCCCATACGTTGTTTCCAATGTTGAAGTGCGAGTTGCGGAGTTGTGATGAAAACGGCAGGCTCACTCGCATACTGCCATTCTCAATCGAGTAGGGGCGTTTCATTATAATGGCAGAACCCATTACCTACTGCTTGGTCACAATGGATTTGGGGAGTTTGTTACACTACTTCCAGGTATTAGAGTTGAGGAGTTCTTATTATAATGGCAGGCACCTTCCCTACTGCCAATCAAAATTCAAATTGTGCTGTTATTATAATAATAGGCCCCTTTTCTTAATGTTAGTCACACCGAGTTGCTGAGTTTCCGTTAAAATAGCAATTAACTATGCCTGAAGCCAGTCACATTTTAGATAGGTAAGTATGTTTATAATGGCGGGCACATTTACCCCCAAACACAATCGGTTAGTGGAGTTTTGAACAAAATTGACTTCTGCCAGTCAGATCGAGAAGGGAATTATTCCATACAATGGTAGTCCCTCCATACTAATGCCAGTTACATAGGAGTTGGAGAAGAATCCAATTCCTACTGCCAGTCAAAGTCGATGTGGAGAGTAAAGATTACAATAGCAGACTCCCCCCTGTTGGGAGTCAACATCAATTTGTAAAATATTAATTACAATGGGAGAGATGCCCTTTTTACAACGCTACAAATTGACTTCAATGAACATATTACATAGATCGACATACGAAGTACAGTGTATGCATGTTTACAATATTGCAAACCTTCATTTACAGATTAACTGCTGCTAAACGATATGTCATATCGACAAACGGATTGTAACCTAAGATGCCTCATTTAGCGGTCTAAATGGCTCTTTTTATGATATTTTCTCCTATCTGATCTATTTATGGGTAAGACTTAGTTAGGAACGTTGAGAAGTGTAAATTTCGGTAAGGCTTTCTCACAGCGCATTTTGAATATTTATGTGACAGCTACCAACATAGAATGCGGCTTACATATGGATACTGGTATAAGTGATAAAACTATGAATTAAATTTGTACAAAGTGCAAAATATACGTGCAATCGAGAAATAGTATATCTAACGTATAACGGACGGAGATACGACAGAACGTCATAGCACCAAAGTTGTAGATCACTCCAAATTGAACGGAGATTGTGCCATCCGTTTTGTGATGCGACTTACCGTTTAGCCACGAAATACCTCGAAATGAAGGTCTGCACCGACGTTGAAATTGCCTGAATATTTCGATATATTTCGGGGGTAAATTGTGATATATTTAAAGATCTTGGAAGCTCTGCGTCGGTTACAGACTAAGACATATGATTTTGCCAAATTTCAATATTCTAGCTCGACTGGCAGATTGTGCCATAAACGTGCTTTGGGGCAGGAGGAGGGGGGTTAAATTGAGGAATTTCAGGAAATTAAAGCTAACAAATATGCATATGGTCATTATTACACCTGAAAAGTGTAACTGAACGAAAACTTCGTCAAAAGTGTCAATGTACAGACACACGGTCGTTACGATTTTATTTGTATAGATAAAAAATCTGCTCCACGTACATTTTTTGGGCTATGGACGTTGGACAGCCTACGAAACCGACCGTTCATGATATCTCCCTTATTAAACCTCCCATTGAAAAAATTCATATCGTCCCTCCTCTGGCAAACTAACGAATCTGCAAATTGTCAAAAAAATTAGAAGAGCTGAATGAAGTTGTGATTACACATGTCAAATCAATTTTTATATCTAATGATTGGTTTTGTGTGTTAGCCATACAGAATGAGTAGCAGATGTGAGATTTTGCCAGAAGGTGGACATTATATAAGTAATAAAATATAGATCAAAAGTTTAGAACTACAGGTTCCCTTATTTGTCACTTTCGCTAGTTTGCCATAGTGGGGACGATATGATAAAAAGTTTTAGAAATGGATTTCCAGCAAGGTTGGTCGATTTTCAGTCAGGTTTATCTTGTATATATTGGAGTAAGATCACCGTCTCTGTTCCCTATAAAGCCCCAATCCATTCCGAGAATTTGACATGTTATGGGCATAAAAACCTACCTTTGGACAGGTTGATGCTAAATATGAAGTTTGGTTGAAATATCTCCAGTAGTTTTCTAGTTATAAGAAATACGCTTTACACGCACCCGCCTTTGAGGTAAGTACTGAAAAACTCTCCGTTAATCAAATTTCCCTTATTAATCCTCCTGTCAAAATGATGCACATGAGAAAAAAGGTTTTTAAATTGATTTCCATTAAGGAAGATAGATTTCCATTAAGATTGGTTGCGTATATTTTGTGGGAGTGCAAAAACATGGTTCCGGTGTCATATAAACCCCATATCAATTCAGGGATTTAGAAAAATATTAGCGCTAAAACCTAACCAAGGACAGGTGGATTCTAAATATGAATTTTCGTAGAAGTATAATCAGTAGATTTCAAGTTATATGAACTCAGACAAACAAACAGACCGACACCAAAGCTAAACAGTAAGCAGATGGTCATTATTACACCTGACACGGATAACTGAATGAAAATTTCGCGAAAATAGTCAATGTACAGGAACACGGTCGTTACGATTTTATTTATATAGATTTCTTGTTCAGGTTGTTTATATAGGACTGGAAGATTCCACATACAATGACTCATCTAATCAACTTGCACTGCGAAAATCTGTGACGACGCAATGAGGTTCCACTGTACTTTTCAGTTTGGTATTAAAAGTTACCTTTCTTACATATTTGGTTCTGTTTTTAATAACTTTTCAATATGGAAATAAATGCAACAGTCTTAGAGTTTTTATTCTCTCTTTGATGGTAGCGAATCCATCGACCAAACCTTCAAAGTTCTGTTTACTCGTTTGCAAGTAGATGTCAGACAAGACACTCCTTTTTAGAGATTATGGTTAACAAGGGAGGGGATATCAACATATCGTTAGCCAGTAGCAATATCTCGAGAAACAAATTTGTCGAATTGGAAGGCGTTAAGGGTGACAGATATTCAGTGCAGGTGTCTTAGCTGTTAGAAAAGTATTTATTTATTTATTTATTTATTTAAATGTTATTTGTTCGGGGCGTCGACCTATAGAGATCTGTTGCCCCTACTTGCACCATGTGATATGAACCTGTGTGTAATTGGAATGGAGGAAGTGTAGAATGTTGAATGTTTGTAAAGAAACGTTAAGGACGACACAAACAACAAGTCCCCAGGCCAGGGATATTAATCATTTACAACTGAAAACCCTGACCCAGCCGGGAATCGAACCCGGGGCCGCCGGGCGACAGGCGGACGCATTGCCCCCTACACCGCGGGGCGGGACTGTTAGAAAAGTAAGGTCTCACAGATATGTATTATTCTAAAGACGTATAGCGAAAATTTAAAACCATAACTTGTAATCGTAATTATTCAAACAGTCAATATTATTATTACATTTAAAAATCGAAGCCTATTAACCAAATTCGTCGCCCGATGGTGCTGCCGCACCTAGTCACATGACTAGTGGGTATGTATTATAAAACCACCTCTTCTGGAGCAAGGGTGCTCTTGTAATGTAGTATAATTTGGGAACTCAATCTTTTTTTTTGTTATTTCCTTTACGTCTCACCGACACAGATAGGTCTTATCGCGACGATGGGACAGGAAAGGGCTAGGACCGAGTCAAGCTCAATAAATTCTCAATTCATCTTCCAAATACTCAAGCACATTATTTCTCGAGGTTCACTTGCGATGACTTTATCTTAATAAAATGCAGCGAACATGTCTAAAATACTCCTGTGTAATGTCTACTGTTAATCGTTTGGATTCAAAATATAGCACAAGACAGATTACAATTTATCCTGGATTATTCATGACGAAAATCACAACATTCCCTGTCCATTATGAAATAATGATCGACGACAGTACGGTATCACTCAAGTTGCTTACCTATCTGATAATATACTGAGTTAACACTTACCTTATTACTTGAGAGAATAAGACATATCTTTATCCCTTTACAATAAATAATCCGGACTATTCACACAATATTATACAATTAAAATCTACTTTTGATCTAGCCTCTTCCTAGCCATGTGCAATGCTTCTAATGTCCTCTAGAATCTTGTTATTACTCGCATTGTTCTCCCAAAACAAACTCCAATTCTGAAATACAGTAGTAAAAGTCGGTTTGCATTTCATAAATCTTCCCAATTCAGTAGCCTGTAATCTCCTTTGTAGATGATTTTGACGTTTAACGCATAACCTCTTTCATACAGAACGCTTTTGTAATCACTGATCTTGGCAAAATAACATAATTATTTAACAATCCGTCGCCTTCATAGCTCGACGTACCAATCGATTATCTCATAATGGGTCTCGATTCTCGAATTATATCGTAATAGATAGACAATGTATGACCACCGTATGTTAATTGAACTTGGCCCGTTTGATCCAACCCATTCCATGGACTCCACTACACACATTCGTCATTGAGATTTCGTGCCATCTATTGATATTTGTTCATCATCCGCTGAAGAAAATACAATATATATTCAATATTATCCCATCGTACTATAATATTCCGTTATCGACCGTAAATTAATACATACCACGGGGTTCTGAGCATGTGAATTCACCGGTACCTTCAATTCGTTGTGTGTTATTTATACAGCGAATGAGTTATCCAGGTACATCAGTAAATAAAATACGAATAATATCGTATTTCATTTACTGATGTATCTGGACGTATGACAACTGGATGTATTCTCACGTATGATTACATTAATTTTACATTAACATAAACTTCCAATGTTCTCTTTAACTCTGATCCAGCAGCCGTTGGAAGGTTATAATACCAAGTGTATGTATTGGAAAATCAAATTCCCCTCAATAAGTTATGATGGTATGAGTGAAGGATATAATAAAGCGGTTATTTATTATTATTATTATTTATCGTATGATGTGCACAGATAGATTATATAAATAAGTATACAATATATACACAATATATACAAGCAGAAGCCTATAGTTCCAAATCAAGTCCATTGATCCATTTCAAGGCCTCCTCAGTTGCGTTATGAATGTCCTCCAAAGGACCTTGAAATGCTCTCCGTGGACACTCGGCAATTACGTGGTGGATGGTCTGTGAGGTAGCTCCACAATCACACCCAGAAGACTTCTGTCAGCCCCATTTATAAAGCGTATAGCCGCATCTTCCTTGATTGTCTCTTATCCTGTTTAGAGTCCTCCATTGACGTCTGGGTGGATGGAATCCAGGAGGTTGAACATGAGGTAGAGTCACAAGATGTTGATTGGGAACAGAAGACTGCTGCCATTGGTGTAACCAGGCGTTCGTGATGGAGAACCCAGATTCTTCCAGTGTAAGTGCAGTGCGCCAGGGTGGAGATCTAGACTTAAGTCGAGGAGGGGCAGGTTGAGTAATATCCTGGTGAACGGGGAGGTTGGAGTCCTGGCTGGTCTTCTTCCACAGTTTTAGAAGAGCTTCAGACCTTCTTAAGCAAGGCGGAGGAATATTACTGAGTGTAGGCAGCCAGGCCACGTTTGTAGAGCGAATACAACCGGTTATGATGCGCATTGTTTGATTTAGTTGAGCATCAATCTTCGCAGTATGAGCACTGTTCAGCCAAATTGAAGCGCAGTATTCAGCAACTGAATAGCAAAGAGCTAGAGCAGTAGATCTCAACACTTGGTTGTTTGCGCCCCAAGATGTGCCGGCTCAAGGATTCTTAGGTAAACAGATAAGAAGAGACTAATGGTGTTATTACTTAAGCTGTTCGAGGACGGTTATAACCTGGAACGATATACCGTCAATATCCCGCAGAATGGCCGATTTACGTCTCTCTTGCTTTCTACCCAAGGAACAACGGCGAATTTACGGGAATGGTGACGAAAATGGCAATACGTTGATTCCCTGCTGGCAAGCAGTCAGAGACGTTGTCGTGGTAAGTGTAGGTTCGTTGTCGGTCTGTCGGTCACTCCATGCAGAGCATGATACCCGCAGAAAATATTAATTTTCTCGAACGAAGCAAGGGGAAACCCTGATGGAGGTCCTTAGTGATACTGACGTGCAAATCCATCGTCGGAGCCGGGTATAGGGGCGAAAGACCATCTAGTAGCTGGTTGCCTCCGAAGTTTCTCTCAGGACAGCTGGTGCTCGAACGAGTCTAATCCGGTCAAGCGAATGACTAGAGGCCTTGGGCCCGAAATGATCTCAACCTATTTTCAAACTTTAAATGGGTGAGATCTCCGGTTTGCTTAAAACATTTTTGAAGCCGCGAGAGATTTATTTCTTGGATCGGAGTGCGAAGTGGGCCACTTTTGTTAAGCAGAACTGGCGCTGTGGGATGAACCAAACGCAGAGATAAGGCACCCGAATAGACGTTCATGGGAAACCACGAAAGGCGTTGGTAAATTATAAACATAACAAAAGTTTGTT
This sequence comes from Anabrus simplex, assembly GCF_040414725.1. Taxonomy (NCBI): domain Eukaryota; kingdom Metazoa; phylum Arthropoda; class Insecta; order Orthoptera; family Tettigoniidae; genus Anabrus; species Anabrus simplex. Next base: position 109,693,348 of record NC_090268.1, read on the forward strand.
AAATAATAAAGATATGTTTCACATACAGTCCACGGAGTTTAGAGAAAATCAATAGTATAAGAGAAAATGGAGGAAAACTGTTCGGCTTCGGCCACAGTGCAGGCGGCGAGCGGAGCGTTGCCACTATCGAAAAGTTGAAGAGTGGGGAGGAGAGAGCGCCTGTGTGGACATCTAGCGAGAGTCAGTAAGCGGCGCGGCGTCTCCCCTGCACACAGTGATTAGATAATGGCAGTTTCAAAGGTTTCTCGTTTGTTTCTGGTTTTAGAATTTTTTTATCTAAACTGAAGAATTCGACGCAGGACTAGGAGAGAATTTCGTAATCATCCAGTAAATAAATAACGTGAAATGCATGGGGAGTTTCACAATTCATATGGAGAACTGAATTGATTTCCTGCTAAGATTTTTCAAATATACTTTTATGTCCATTCAAACTTTTGACTTTTTTCTAAAACTTAAGGCGCGACTGGAGAAGCAAGTCACCAACTTCCAGAGACCCATAAAAGTCAGATTAATGACGAACACAAGTTTTCATATCGCCAATATATTACAAAGGATAATGATATTAATTAAACAATAAAAATAGGGCGTATAATAATAATAATAATAATAATAATAATAATAATAATAATATTAATAATATGATGCATTAAAGACAATAATGTTTATGTCCATAACCGTGATTGATTTTTAACTGTATTTATCTGGTATTTTTAAGATCGCTCCAATCTCTTTCCGGGCTTCCCTTGTCACTATTAGGTTTTCGACGTTCTTCTCTCAGTCGTTCCATAGGAAAGTTCAGGTTTGAACTTCAGAAATTAGCACTTACATCTCCTCTCCTGTTAACTCACGAACAGTCATTGCGAGCGGCGCAGCTGAAATCTCAAACAGGAGTGAGCGGCTGGCGGCAGGCAGCGTTGTCCTTGAGCCAACTTCCCCTCCAAAATGACGCGCCGCTGGCACTATGGCCACATGCATTTGCTAACGCAGGTTTGAGTCTCATCTTTGCCGCCACAGAACGCAACGCTCCGCTCGCCGCCTGCACTGTGGCCGAAGCCTTCTGGTTTTTCCATAAACCGCCCGTCTGTTCAAATATGTTTAAACGATATGCATATTAAAACCTTCCCCGGGATGAGTATACTATAAATAGGACGTTTTATCGAGATCTATCCAGCCGTTTCGCCGTGATGGTGGAACAAACAAACAGACACGAAAAATAAAAACACATATTCGGTCTTTTGACCTAAAACGAACAAATATGTGAAAAATTGACAAAACAAACGAAATTACAGACAGCGGACGCCCTCCAACTTTATATAAATAAGCATGGACACGTCTAGAAGTGCAGACCTTTATTTCGAGAGTTACTGCTTTGAAAGTGTACGACATATCTACAAACGGACTTCACCATCAGACGCCTAGTTCAGTGTTCTACATGGTTAGTCCTTTGACATTTTCTTGCATCTCCTACATTTATGGGTTAGATTCAGTTAGAGTCATTGAAGGGGGTAAAATTCGGCACAGTTTTCACATATCACCCGGTACTTCATTCTTTTAATACTCATGCGACAGCTAGAATCATAAAATTTGGCGAACATATGGTTACTGATCATGTCAACGTGCGAGCCGAATGTCATGATTCCATCTTTCCTATAAGTGTGCCAAACGATAACATATACGTGTAAAAAGTACAAAATTAACTTGAACTCGAGAAATACAGTTCTATTTAATGTATAAGGCATAGAGGTACGGCAAAAAGTCATAGTACCATAGTTGTAGATATCTCCAAATTGAAAGGTGATTGTGCTTTCTCTTTTGAGAAATGACTTACCGTTTATCCATCAATTATTTCGAAACGAAGGTCTGCACAGTCATTAAAATTGCATCCATATTTCGATATTTTGCGGGGCTTAAAGTTATACACTTGCATAGCTTGGAATATTTCTTTAAAGAAAAGAGTTTCCAGGTTTCGGGATTAGCACTTGCATACTTATGGAGTAGTTAAGGAAGAAAGTAATACAGTTGATAAAGTTGAAATGAATAAAAAATAGGAGTATAACTGAGGACAGCCGGATAGGAAAAATATGTAAATATCAAGTAGACGTATTGGAAAATCATTTGTCCCTCAATAAACTATGATAGTATGAGTTACGGATATAAGAAAGAGATAACAGAGGAGAAATTTAGACGCAGGGATTCTTAGGTAAACAGATAAGAAGATGACTAATGGTGTTATTACTTAAGCTATTCAAGGACGGTTATAACCTCGAACGATATTCCGTCAATATCCCGCAGAGTGGCCGATTGACGTCTCTCTTGCTTTCTATCCAAGGAACAACGGCGAATTTAAGGGAATGGTGACGAAAATGGCAATACGTTACTTCCCTGCTGGCAAGTAGTCAGAGACGTTGCCGTGGTAAGTGTAGGTTCGTTATCGGTCTGTCGGTCACTCAATGCAGAGCATGATTCCCGCTGAAAATAGTAATTTTCTCCGTGATTTGAAGAGTGAACTAAATTACGAACATAATAAAAGTTTTTATAATGAAGGGACGTTTCACGTACAGTCCACAGAGTTTACAGAAAATCAACAGTATAAGAGGAAATGGAGGAAAACCAATATAAATGACCCGTCTGTTCAAAGATTTTTACATTATATGCACATCGAAACCTTCCCCGGGATGAGTATACATGAAATATGATGTTTGGTCTAGATCTATCCAGTCTTTTCTCCGTGATGGTGGAGCAGAGAAAACGGACACGAAATATAAAAACCACCGATTCGGTCTTGAGCTGACCTAAAGCAGATAAATATCTCAAAAATTTGCAAAACAAGCGAAATTACAGATAGCGGACCCCCTAAAACTTTATATAGATAATATATTCTCTTTTTAGTGCCGGATGTTGTTAGTAGGTGTAGTTTTGTGAATTTGTTTTCAATCGGGATTCATTAGCTTTAGCACGAACCTGCTACGCAGGCGCAGCAGGGGGAGAGGTGATACTCCCACGTGGCGCGTCCCAGGTGGCGGATAGGGGGGTCCTAACCGGGTTGCCGGCGGTCTTGAGGGAAATAAAATACCTCTCGCGGACCAAACACACAACCCCCTGTGGGTGGGGGACGCAGACGAAGAATACACCCACGGTATCCCCTGCCTGTCGTAAGAGGTGACTAAAAGGGGCGACCAAGGGATGATTGGATAAGAACCATGAAACTACTTGTGATTAGTACCTCCACGCGGAGAAACATCATGGGTCGCTTTTACTTGCGCGTAGTAGCACTATATTGGGTGCCAAATAGGTTTGTGATCAGTAGCACACAGGAGCACCGTGCGGTCGGCTTTTGCAGTACCTGCGATTAGTACCACCATAAGAGCAGGACCATGGGATGATAGCTACCATGGTTCTGCCTTGGCTATGATTAGTACCCACTATATGAGGAACACCATGGGATAGGGGAAGGTCCCTGTGGTTAGTACTCTTATGTGATGAACACCATAGGGTTGCGTTGCCTGTAAATGGCGCCGCAATGTGAGAAAAACCATAGGTCTGTAGTATATGTCGAATTTCATAACCTGTGAGTAGTACCATAATGTGTGGATACCGCAAGTCTCTGCTACTTTTGATTAGTACCGCAGCATCACAAATACCATGGTTCTACATTCCTAGCGATACGAACCGTTATGAAGGGCCGATAACTTGGATTTTGGACCCCCTTTAGACTGCAAGCATCATCGATTCATTGTTATGCTATAGCAGCAGTCCCTTGGTCAGTAATCATATTGTTTTACGTCAGAATCTGTGAATGTAAGGCATTGCGGGTCGCATCCACTGATTGTTTTAAATTCATGTCTATCCATTCATTCTTCGTCCTCACGTTTTGAATTCTGGTCAGTGGAGAACTTTGGACTTTTAATTTGTCATTCCATTTTGTCTCATTCGTACCATTAGGGGCCGAAGACCTCGATGTTAGGACCCTTTAAACAGCAATCATCATCATCATCATCATCATCATCATCATCATCATCATCATTAGCTTTTCTGAGTACGGTTTAACATTTTACAAGAGCTCTTGTATTGCATCAGCTCGCGGCAGTGGCGTGCTGGCAACAGAGAAATGTTGATGCTCATGAGTTTTGTGAAACATCAGTTTAGAAGTAAAGAAAGTGCGGAGGATAGCTCAGGAAGTCTTCGGTGCTTCTCTAACTTGAGGCAGTCAGACGAGGCCCTGTTGTACATAAACGGCGTTCCACATTATTAAAAGTAACTGCGGCCGGTTGACGTCTGTGTTGAAGTTTCTCTTGGTAAATGCGCTGGGCTCGTAGTGCGTTCGCTCTTGATTCACTGCAAATTACAGGCGTATCAACATACTCGTCCGTTGAACACATGATGAAGGAATGAACAGCTCTCCCGAGACCGATCACTATGGTATTTCATTGAGGAGGAATTCTGCTCATACAAACCAAGTGGATGTTGTTCTCCACGAGACAGGCTATTTACGACCAACTCCTGTTAATAAGATCTTTCCACTTATGGGAGTAGCACCTCCAGATGTTAGGAGACAAGTTGCAGCAGAGATTGAGAGGAGGGAGCAAGAAACAGATCCAAGACACCCAATTTTTGGACTTCACGCCCACCCATCAAGATTGAAATCGAGGAGGAGCTTCTTACAAAGAACAACGTCAATCCCATCATCAGCCGAATCTCGGCGAAAGGAACTCTGGAGAAGGATGTCGCCTGTAGGATTGTGAAAGTGGAAGAGAAGTCAGCTGCGGGACATCATCGTCGATATGGACATCGGAAGACGCTTAACAGATTACGATCTGGAGTGACACGATGTAAAAACAACTTGAAAAGGTGGGGGTACGGTGATCAAGATTTGTCTGAGTGTTCATGGACACTTTCTCATCTGTAGAAATCTGCCTAAACCATGTGGTATGAAGGATTTGGTGGAAGCTAATGAATGTGCCTTCTCGACAGTTGAATACTGGATAAACAATGTGTAAATAGAGTAGTTGTAAATATATTTTAGTGATTTTGGACACGGTTAAATAAATAAATACATAACTAAATAAATAAATTGGTCAAAATCAGCACAAGAAAGCGTGTATTTGATAGCCGAAGCTTCGATTGCAAAGGATTGCAACTGAAAATATTTCAAGAGAAATTCGAACCATCAGTGAACGGTGCGAGGGGCAGTACCTATGCTGTTTATCCAACTGTGCCACGCCGACAACACACGCCAAACGTCGTAATTCATGTCCGTTCACTTCCGTTCCATTAAGTCGAACACTTTTACTACCTTTGTATCGCATTCAGAATTTTACACATATTTTAAAATGTCAGGTTATATGGGAGGATCCGTTAACATGATCGTTTGACAGATAGATGCATTTTGTAAACACCGAATTGATGCATGTGTCGGCGACGATCTTGCTCATCTAACATTAGAGGTTAGCTCCCTCTGATAGTTCCACTCAATGCCATTGTGCAATATCACAGGTAGTCAAAGGAATTTAGAAATCTCGTGCTCTTGACGTTTGCAGGTTGGTCGAGTATCTAAAACTCAAAGAGGCGGAAGACTCTTACTGTATTTTATCTTCTGATAACTATTTTGTCCGCCTCTGTGGTGTAGTGGGTAGCGTGATTGGCTGCCACCCCCGGAGGCCCGGGTTCGATTCCCGGTCTCTGCCACGAAATTTGAAAAAGTGGTATGAGGGCTGGAACGGGGTCCACTCAGCCTCGGGAGGTCAACTGAGTACAGGTGGGTTCGATTCCCACCTCAGCCATCCTGGAAGTGTTTTTCCGTGGTTTCCCACTTCTCCTCCAGGCGAATGCCGGGATGGTACCTAACTTAAGGCCACGGCCGCTTCCTTCCCTCTTCCTTGCCTATCCCTTCCAATCTTCCCATCCCTCCACAAGGCCCCTGTTCAGCATAGCAGGTGAGGCCGCCTGGGCGAGGTACTGGTCATTCTCCCCAGGTGTATCCCCGCCCAAGAGTCTGAAGCTCCAGGACACTGCCCTTGAGGCGGTAGAGGTGGGATCCCTCGCTGTGTCCGAGGGAAAAGCCGACCCTGGAGGGTAAACAGGTGATGATGATAACTATTTTAACAGCAGTTCTTATACCATGTAATACTTTCTTGCTAATTTTACTCTAATGAGAAAAAAGGAAATTCACAGCCCGTTTCCATTCATTGGTCTGGGTCAGGAATGGAACGAATGAAGCGGAGAGGATAGGTATTGTGCCGGCTACCGATGCCTGTCACACTTCTGAGGCAACGATTAATGATTGACAGATGAAGTGAAAAGATATTGGAGAATGTGTCTGGAATGAAAGATGATAGGGAAACCTGGAGAAAAACCTGTCCCGTCCCCGCATTGTCCATCACAAATCTCGCACGGAGTGAACGGGAATTGAACCATGGAACCCAGTGATGAGAGGCCAAAGTGCTGCAGTCTGAGCTTCAGAGGATCTACTTTTACTCCCATAAAATTATTTATTTCTTATTCCCTGAGTAATGAGCATAACATCCTCTCAACCAATTAAAGTGTTCGGAGTACAAGTCAAATAAAAAAATTATAACAGAAATATTTAAAATATACCTAAAACAGTAAGCCATGTAACTGAACTATATATATATATAAATAATTAATTCAAAAGACATTAGTTTACAAAGCGTGGAAGTCCACAAGGATACTGAACGTTTACAATTTAGACGCTGATAACCAAAATTATGAAAAGTACTGTTGTTTTTTTTTTTTTTTTTTTTTTTTTGCTATTTGCTTCACGTCGCACCAACACAGATAGGTCTTATGTCGACGATGGGATAGGAAAGGCCTAAGACGTGGAAGGAAGCGGCCGTGGCCTTAATTAAGGTACATCCCCCCCATTTTCCTGATGTGAAAATGAGAAACCACGGAAAAACATCTTCAGGGCTGCCGACAGTGGGGCTCGAACCCACTATCTCCCGATTACTGGATACTGGCCGCACTTCAGCGACTGCAGCTATCGAGCTCGGTGAAGAGTATTTGAAAGGAAGGAAACACTAAATGAATATCGTTTAGGAGTTGTATAAGTGATAAGTCCGACTCCTTAGCTGAATGGTCAGCGTTGAGCGGGTTCGATTCCCGATCGGATCGGAGACTTTAATCACGAATGATTAATCCTTCTGGCTCGGGGACAGGATGTTAATGTTTGTCCCAGCACTCTCCTCTTCCTATTCAAACAATACCAACCAGTAGACTGTAAAGGTAAGAAATAAAATAACAGCTAGAAAAATGTATTCAGGCAAGAAGACAATATAGAGATCACTTTTTAAGAGTGTGTGGTTTCCGAGCACGTATCACGAGATAATTGAAGGGAAGTCTGATGAAACTTTAGTGGCACGGTTGATGTAACGTTATAATCTTCGTCATACTTTGTTGCGAGCTTCAAATTGCTGGTATAATTTCATAATCTGGAATATTTTGCTAACAATTTTACCTCCTTTTGTTTCCTTAACACACATACTAATCAGCCATATACGTCAATTACTGGATGGTCTCTATACCCAGCTCATTAAGCTGTATTATCTTCTTGAATGGTTTGTTCTACATTTGTGAACTGTGTTCATGTATACATGGGCTTCATCTTAAGTTACAACACCGTAATTAACTTAATAATAACCCGTAATTTAGGTCGTTAAACCCAACCCCCGTCACGGCAAGTCCTTCATTTAAAAGTACAAGATAATAGCTATATCGTCGAGGATAATGTTCCTGATCACTTTACAAACTCACAAGGCTGAGCGCTGAATATTTCAGTCTCGCATTCGAGCAATTTTACGGTGTGAAGGAGAAGGTAACGCTAGGTAACTCTATGGTAAAATTAGGAACTATGGATTAATATTACATCATTTTGAATAACAGACATATCATCCTCCGCATGTAGGGATACAATACGAGCCGGAAAATTGAGACTGTCCTGATTTAAAGTGCCAAAGTTAATGTACAGACAGAATAGTTAGAGAAATGTCAAAATCCCAGATTTCCGTTCAATATTCAAAAGTAACAAAATGATAATATATCATATTAAGGCGCTTAGTTTAGTTGAACCTCTCTAGAGAACAGTAATGTACCACTGTCAGAATGTGAAATGACAATGTCGATTGTGGATTTTTCACTGTAACTATCGACTGGTATATCGTGATCAACTTCTCCTTAATATGTCCTCTTTTGGCATTTTCTTGATTTTCTGTGGTCCACGTAATGACGTATAATTATTTCTGCACTATATATCGTTGTACCATAAAATATGTATTGCCTGGTTTAAAATAATTACGAGATAGAGAACAAATGTCTGTGAAATTTAGGCAAAAATGAAAATGAAAACCTACAACCTGTTTTCCAGTCATTGGCCGGGTTAGGGATGTAATGAATGAAGCAGATATAGGCTGTTAGTACGATGGGGTCGCCACTCCCAAAGTGATTTTATTAATGAATGATAGATGCTATGAAATGAAAATGGAGAATGTTGCTGGAATGAAAGATGGCAGGGAAAACCGGAGTACCCGGAGAAAAACCTGTCCCGCTTCCGCTTCGTCCAGCACAAATCTCACATGGAGTGACCGGGATTTGAACCACGGTATCCAACGGTGAGAGGCCGACGCGCTGCCGTCTGAGCCACGAAGGCTCTTAGGCAAAAATATTAAGCTTCAGTTAAAGAATGGCGTTTTGACGTCGAAGCTTATTGCCGACTATGCAAGTAAATACTGTAAATTTCGATTATAACATCGAAAATGTATCTACTTAGTATACTTCTATACATAAAGTAGTTATAAAGTGTAACTAGATGTTTCTTGCCATTTCTTACAATTCGATTTAAGTATGAAGACCTTTTCCAGTTTCCTTTACGTTTCACCGACACAGATAGGTGTTATGGCTACGATGGGATAGGAATGTGATAGGAGCGGGAAGGAAGCGACCGTGGCCTTAATTAAGGCATAGCACCAGCATTTGCCTGATGTGAAAATAGGAAACCATGGAAAACCATATTCAGGGCTGCCGACAGTGGGGTTCGAAACAGCTACCTCCCGATTGCAAGCTGAATTTACGTGACCCAAAACGCATAGCCACATGCTCGGTAAGTATGAAGACAGAAGCGGCCTCAAGACATGTGCGACCACATGTAAACACAAAAGAAATGTGTGTTCTGTTCCCACAAAACAAAATTTTGATGTGCAACGTCTATAAAATTGCGGCTGAGGGGACTCAAGCAATGACACGCTTTTTTTTTTTTACAATTGGCTTTACGTCGCACCGACACAATAGGTCTTACGGCAACGATGGGACAGGAAAGAGGGCTAGAAGTGGGAAGGAAGCGGCCGTGGCCATAATTAAGGTACAGCCCCAGAAGTTGTCTGTTGTGAAAGTGGGAAACCACGGAAAAACATTTTCAGTGGGGTTTGAACCTACTATCTCCAAGATGCAAGCTCACGGCTACGTGCCCCTCACCACACGGCCAACTCGCCCGGTGAAACGCTTTTTATGAAACATTTCTAAATAGTATAGCTCAAAAATTGTTACATATACGAGAACGAATTTTATATTATTTTAAAGTAGAAGGATGAATACATAAGAAGTGACTACGGTAACTGATCATCACAAAATGGCCGCCAATGTAAGGTGCATTTTGGCAGTCGAAAGTCAGTTAACAAATTATGTAGATGTCAACGAGGTCTACCAGAAAGCACCAGGGGAAAAAATAAAACATGTGACCTTAAAGAAATTACTCAAGATTTTGCACCTGAAAATTGACGAAATTCGGCATACTTCCAGAAAATATCAAAACATACGACTAATAAGAGGATAAAACACGTGCTTGAGGAAACAAGCTCAGTAAGGGATCGAGTAAGACGATGTATAGACGGAGTGACCACGCCTCTACAACGGCTCTTCTCCTCTGCATTCATGAGACGGTGAGGGGCTGTTCCCCACCATCCGCTGTCCTGAGAATGGCTTTCCAATCTTCTTCGCCAAGGCGAATGCCGGGACGGTTCTTAGTATAGGCCATGGCCGCACCTACCTCACACTTCTCCAAATATCCTCTGGCCTGAGAGAGACCGTCACCCTCTAAGAGGCCCGCCTTCCTCTTTACGACAGGAGTGAAAACTTTGAGTAGAAGTATTATTAACTATATATTAAAAGAGTTTACTAAAAACTGCTTTGGTAAATCCTCCCGTCTGTTCTCCTGAACCGACTTGCTTCATTTTTGTTTTTTCTCTCCGGAATTACCTGCTGGTGAATCATGAGACATTGAAAATGAAATCATTAAATGATTACTCTAATAATTGCAGACGAAGGATTACCGTAACCCTCAATACATTCTGTACTTAGCAGGTTGATAAGCGACTGACACTTTCATCAATATTTTGATGTATGTGATTTTCATCCTTAGTAATGCCATTGCTTGCAGCCATGTTTGATTACTACTTGTCAAGCCAGAAAGTATACACTCCCTAAGATCATGGATGAATACTATTCCCTGCTAGATATTATCTGATTCTCTAACCTTTACCAGCTCCCGAATATATTCATCCGATGGCAGATAATTTCTAATAACTTACATGCTGCTAAGAGAAGAAGTCTACGTACAAACACACCTCATTATGACATACGCCTTAGACATAATCTGGGAACACTTATCGAAGGATACCCTAGCTACACTAGAAAGAGTGAAGACCATGCAACTTAAAAACGTTCTATGCCTGGCAAGTAACAACCCTTCGAGGCTAACCTACGATCTCCCAAGACAATAGCTCTATATAGAAGAAGTACGATTAAAAATACCTTTGCCCTCAACGACACAATACCAAACTTTACGTCAAGAACTGCAGGATAAATAAGCGAATATAAACCAAACAGACGACATAACGACGTCAGATTGGATGAATTCTTACTACGAACTGCGGCATGCCATAAAGCGCTTCTTATTAAATATTCATAAAACCAGGCATCGTCAATCAAGAGCGAAATGCATTCGGAGCCAGTTTGTTCCCCGCTCTCGAGGAACGAGAGCAGCTTGGCGAGCAAGTAGGGGAAGTGCGTGACGTAGTATGTACTGAAGGCCAGTACAGTACGGCCACGGTATGCAACCCACCTGTCCGCTGCTCTCTTGGCACGTGACAAACACCCGTCCCGAGCGGAGCAAGTAACATAGGCTCCCTAGAGCGACTACGTGATGACGTCTGCATAAAACCACTGAACAGGGCATGCAAAACAATATGACTACGACAAGGATATCAATGTGAGTTATCTGAACTATTTATAATGAATCCCGTGGAGCAACATGGATCCTGTAGTAGTAGTAGTAGTAGTAGTAGTAGTAGTTCGAGACTCCGGAATAAATGAGAATGCTACTGGAGGGGCACGGACTCGAGCTTACAGTGGGCATCATGTAAAACGAAATTACAAATCAGGCCATGTTGTAAATCAAACATCTCTTACTTCTCATATCGTCCTCTATTGTTCAATAAAACAAGAATAATTGCTACAATTTCGTGATATTTTAGGTCATTCCTTTTCATTTTCGACTCAGTTAATGTGAGTTATCTGAACTATTTATAATGAATCCTGTGGAGCAACATGGATGCTGTAGTAGTAGTAGTAGTAGTAGTAGTAGTAGTAGTAGTAGTTCGAGACTCCGGAATAAATGAGAATGCTACTGGAGGGGCACGGACTCGAGCTTGCAGTGGGCATCATGTAAAACGAAATTACAAATCAGGCCATGTTGTATATCAAACATCTCTTACTTCTCATATCGTCCTCTATTGTTCAATAAAACAAGGATAATTGCTACAATTTCGTGATATTTTAGGTCATTCCTTTTCATTTTCGACTCAGTTAATTTTTTTTAACTGTCGGTTTCTCCATTCTTTCGAATCTAATTTTGAATAAATAAATTTAGAAATTAGCTGAAAAATAAAACATATAACAACATAATTATACCTGAAAAAGAAACAAACATACGTAGATACATACATACATACATCATCGTTATAGACCGTTATGCCTTTCCGCGTTCATTCTACAAGCCGGTGTCAATTTGGAGAGCGACTCCGTTACTCCCATAGGTCCTAGGCTTGCTTAAAATGTTCTGCGCTTTGTAAATTCTATGAAGCAGGATGCTACCCTACTTACACATAGTCCAAGTGAGGATCTCTCCTATAAAGGGTTATGGACGACCGGTGAATTTTATAGTCCCATCCGCCTGAGCAGAAGGAGGGCCACGACTCAGAATATGTCCGAGATGCCCACTTCCATAGCAACTGGTATCCCGACTCTCAGGACCACTTACTCGGTCACTCAGCAGTTACACATGGTTCACGAACTACGACGTGACTACAGTAACCCACACCAAATAACTTAATTAATTAATTAATTAATTAAATAATTAATTGTCTTGTGAGAGATGTTTTTAAACCCGACTGCAAGCCAACGATATGGAATAGTCACTCTTAAAACGAATGGTATCAATTAGTGAAAACGTTTACTTTGTCCGACTCGTTGTCTGAATGGCCAGCGTACTGGCCCAACGTTCAGAGGGTCCCGGGTTCGATTCCTGCCCAGGTCGGGGGTCGTTCATTCCAATGGCCTGGGGGCTGTGTGTTTGTGCTGTCCCCAGCATCGCTGTAACTCACAATCCACACATAACACTATCCTCCACCACAGAAACACGCAGTTACCTACACATATTATATGCCGCCCACACTCACTGGAAGGTTTGCCTTATAAGGGCTGCACTTGGCTAGAATTAGCCACACGAAATTGTTAATTATTATATCCGGACTTTAGTAATAATAGAAATAATGTGTAATAGTTTTCTGTAAATAATAAGTAACGCATCTCTTTTCATTGCATTCCATGCTCTTTATCATGTGCTTCTATTTTATTCTCTTTTCTTCTGCTGCCATGACAGACACTTTACTATTATTTTGTTCTGTGTCACATTGACTCAGGCAGGCCTTACGGCGGCGGTGGGATAGGACAAGTATAGGATGAAAAGGAGAGTCGAGACAGAAATTTTGCGATTTCTGACTTTAAAAAGATAACTTTCAATTTTAACAAAAAATCCCCAAATCCTCCCCTTTCAAATCCCGCTATCAGTTTTAACCTAACGATATTTTCAAAGGTCTAAACGTCAGATTTTTCTCACGATATCAGGCAAAATTAGATCAAAGTTCCTTACCCTAACAGTTCAAAAATACCGCTGGTAAATGTTTACCCAACTAAGGTTATGTTACAAGGAGATTCCCACCTTACAATACTTTTCAATTTCTTATAGCTAGTTTATTATTTACGTAACATAATCCAGCTTAATCTCTGAGTACAATACTAAATAGAACATGTTTCGTTTCGATTATGGAACATCTTCAGGTAAAAGATTTAACAAAATTGACAAGACAAATAAAACATTTGTGATGATTTTGATAATGATGATGAGATAAAATGTTGGGTAAAAATTTTCCAACAAGTCAATGTCCAAGTTAACGAATAATAATAATAGTAATGTTATTTGATTTACGTCCCACTAACTACTTTTAAGGTCTTCGGAGACGCCGAGGTGCCGCAATTTAGTCCCGCAGGAGTTCTTTAACGTGCCAGTAAATCTACCGACACGGGGCTGTCGTATTTGAGCACCTTCAAATACCACCGAACTGAACCAGGATCGAACCTGCCAAGTTGGGGTTAGAAGGCCAGCGCCTTAACCGTCTGAGCCACTCAGCCCGGCAAGTTAACGAATAAAATCGACGTAAGGGGTATTCTTTTTAGGATGGTGAAATATGTACTTGTTGAATATTCAAGGTAAAATTAAGAATATAAAATATTTTCTTAAAATTTGATTGTCAGGGAACTCTTGTAAACAACCATAGTTGAAGTTGAATTTAAATTTAGACTGTTGAAATAAGTCTCATAGTCGGTCGTGGTTTGTTTAGCGGCCTTCCTTACGTCATGTCGTCAACTGACTAAGTTTGCATGTGTCGATTACGTCGTAATTTGCCAGTCTTCCCGTATAATGAAGGATGGCTGCTGCAAAGTGCTTCTCAGGCTTATTGTAGCCAATTGTAAATAAATTCAGATCAATTCAATTCAGTTCAGCTCTCTCTAACCAACGATTAATGCCAAAAAGTTTGGACAGCCCCACTGACCTGCCTCTTAAAAATCACAGTCATTACTTCTAGTGACCATTAGTGTATTCGTATTTTAACACCAGATCCCGTGAGATTTCAGATGATGTAATCTAAGCACGGTCACCATTGAGATGGGTAGCCTACATGCTGTTGACTAGAGGAGGAGCACCTCCGACTCAGGATGACGTATCAGTAAACTCTGGCTTAGCAAAAGCATGTGGAGAAGATAAAAGCAACATTTTTAAACAGAACCCTATGTTTATCAAAATTCACCTCTTCGAGACTGGTGTATGAGCTAACTAGGGAAATGATGTTTTTGGAGGAAATACGGGACAAATTCTCTCTCCCATCAACTCCAGCGTACCAACGTTTATTTCGCGAACATTAGAGAAAGAAATCGGAAATCTGGTTGGACTTCTACAGTACGGAAGCGATGATGAATGACAAATGGAAGGAAGCCAATTACGAGTTACGGCATGTATCAACAAGGCTTGCTGTGCATGGTTTTCACTTCAAACTATGCTCCACGACGAAGTATCACTCGCCAAATGAGGGATGCATGTGTGCTTTGTGCGGGAAGCAGTGTTATCGTTATCACGTACTAAGGTGTGAAGGAAGGAAAATTTCTCTAATTAACTTCTGCATTGAATGATTTTGTTTATTCTTTGTATGTGGCAATTAGCTGCAATAAATATATTAAATTGTATGGTTACCAATGTTCACGTATGGATATGTAATTGAGTAATTAGTATTTCTAGTAGAAAAATATTTCCAGGTGACGCAGAGTCATATGATTTTGTAGTTTGGACAGAAGGTAGTCTAGATGGCATTGACACTGTTACGTGCCAGCCCTGTGGTAGCGCCTTTCGATACTTCCTGGAGGGGGCTAGTGAGTCAGACGACCGGGAAACTCCCAGCCGATCTGGAGGGCGGGACCGGCCTTACCGTGTATTGTTCTCTTCGGCTGCTTTCCCCGTGAGTCTCTGGGATATGCAACGAGAATATTCTGTCTTAGCCAGATCGCGAATATTCCAGTACACATCATCCGAGCTATAAAAACAAGGCTAGCCGTGGACATTCACTCAGTGTTGGATCGGAGACAGTATACAAGTCAGAGTTGGAGTCAGAGTGTTGGGGTCAGGAGTGTGATAAAGAAGCGGTTGTTGCGTAGAGTGAGTGGCTCGACTGAATACGGTTTTGGCTGCCGTCAGGGTATCTCGTCGGGTACGCGAAGGAGGAGTTCTCTCTCTCTCTGTGTGTGTGTGTGTGTGTGTGTGTGTGTGTGTGTGTGTGTGTGTGTGTGTGTGTGTGTGTGTGTGTGTGTTTTCTGAGAACCGCCGCCGTCAGCGATTGGAACAGCTATCGTAAGTGTAATTGGAACAGTGTAAATGGTCGTTGTTATGAGGAGTACTGTCCTGCTGTTTAACACTGTTGAACTGTCGCTGTTTAGTTGTTCACTCTGTTTGACTGTGTGAATTACTGGACTGTCTCTGGAGTCTAGCCAAGGAACAGTCGTCATGTGCTGCGTGGCAAGTAGCCCTGTATTCAAATCTAGCTGTCTGCACGCAGTTGTTGTGTGGGGTGGCTGGACTTGGAGAAGTGGAGAGCCTAGGAATAGGATTATAGCCCTCTCGGGTTATTCCAACGAGGCGGTACTTCCTAATGTGTGTAAAGAAAGAGGATCTATAAACAGACAGCGATTAGTGAGTGTGATATTTAATGGTTGAACAGAATTGTGCGTATATATGTGTGTGTGTCTGTGCATATATTGAATCATCTTGAAATATATTAGAGTAATAAAAGAGATGGTATTTTATTCGTAACAGTATCTTAATAGATTTGACCCTTTTGCTGTCTGAATTTGAACGATAATAATAAAATAATAATAATAAAATAATCCTTTTCTTCAGCGTTTGCCCCACCTACTGGCGGGGTGCACTACATTGATTCGTTGTCTCCATTTAGTTCTGCCCTGGGCCATGTTACGGTGAATATTGAGACTCTGATATCAGCCTACCGTTGTTTGTGTCGTCCTTTTGGTCTCCTACTGGCGACATCTAACAAGTACTCCGTCTTCGTGATCAGAGTAACTTATGGACTACGGTGATATCACTCAGATAATTCACTGAACTAACTTCCATACCTCCTTTAAAACCCGCTACAATCCATACAGTGCTATATATAAAACCACCCCTATCCGTTACTGGCTGAGGAAAGTGTTTGTTTATTCATTGATACACAAACACAATTCATTCATGAAATCATTCATTCACCAATTGATGTGGACATTAATTCGTTTATTACTCTATTCTTCATCATTCATTTATTACAAATTTATGCTGTATTATTGTAGGATAGGCTAACTCTATAAATATTGCTGACAGAAAAATAAGCACTAATACAATTTAGAGAGGGTGAGATACAAGTTAGTAATAGTCTATATAGAGTGGTCGGAAAAGACGTGAACCGGGTATATGAGCGTTAGAGGGTTGGTCATACTGATAAGTGTCCGGCTCCATGGCTAAATGGTTAGCGTGCTGGCCTTTGGTCACAGGGGTCCCGGCTTCGATTCCCGGCAGAGTCGAGAAATTTAACCACCATTGGTTAATTTCCCTGGCACGGGGGCTGGGTGTATGTGTCGTCTTCAATACATTTCCAATTTATTTTAAATTATTTAAAAAACGGTTAGGGAAACAAGGGATAGGGACTCTGCCACCTGCGTGACTGCCCTAAATTGAGGTCAGTAGTGATTGATAGTGACTGATTTGAATTCTAGTGCGAAGCGATCTGATCGGCTAACTTCAGCAGTTGATAAAATGACAACGGTGCGATATATATACAGGGTGTTAGGTGTATACCTGCAGATATTTCTTCTAGCAATAGAGAACGATGTGACGAACCACTATATATCAAACTTTTAGTAATCCTCGGAAGTTATTTTCGAGAGCAAAAAGATACGATGTTTTTAGAATAGGTAGTATGACTTGTTCTTGTGAATGAATAGCTTCGCATTGGGAACAGGCGAGTCACGCGCCATTCGTGCCAAACTGGTTTCTGTTTATGTTTACAAGCAAGTGTGCTACTGTAACAGCTGAACGCTGCCAATGTATTGCACGAGATGTTACGTAACATACTTGTCAAACTGGTTTTATGTTTAAGAGCCACTGAGCTATGATAACAGCTGAAGGTGACTACTACAGTAGTGTATGCCATATTACGTTACATTCTCGCCAGACTGGGTTCGTTGTTGTCAGTATTTAGTTTCCGTCTTAGGGGCTTCAGACAACCCTGGTCATCGGTTTCGGACCCTGAAGATGTACCGAATTCTCAGCGTTAATACTGGTTCATTTGCTGTTTTGTCATTTAGGGGGTTGGGATATCTGTGGTCATCAGCCCCGTGGTCTAGTGAGTATGGAAATGACCTGAAAACCTGTATCGGTGCGGGACCAGTACGACTGATATAATTATTGGTTGGGATAAGCGCGCCAGGACGTGAAATACGGTACGATCCCCGTTGTGCATTGCGTAAAGGTAGAAGAAAGATGGCAGTTCCTTACGCCAACGAAAACAGTCATGGGATGCCCAAATGAGTAGCATCGGAATTGAATTATCGAAACACATCGAACGTTTAATTTCAAATGAATAATGGACATGTTATACAACTAAATAAATCAAACGTACCTATATTTCGTACCTCCTTCTGGGCTGAGTGGCTCAGACGGTTGAGGTGCAGGCCTTTTGACTCCAACTTCTGGCCCAGTCCGGTGGTATTTGAAGGTGCTCAAATACACGTCAGCCTCGTGTCGGCAGATTTTCTGGTACATAAGAAGAACTCGTGCGGGACTAAATTCGGGCACCTCAGCGTCTCAGAAAACCGTAGAAGTAGTTTTTTGCTATTTTGCTTTACGTCGCACTGACACAGATAGGTCTTTTTGCTAGGGGCTTTACGTCGCACCGACACAGATAGGTCTTATGGCGACGATGGGATGGGAAAGGCCTAGGAGTTGGAAGGAAGCGGCCGTGGCCTTAATTAAAGTACAGCCCCAGCATTTGCCTGGTATGAAAATGGGAAACCACGGAAAACCATCTTCAGGGCTGCCGACAGTGGGGCTCGAACCCACTATCTCCCGATTACTGGATACTGGCAACACTTAAGCGACTGCAGCTATCGAGCTCGGTGTAGTTAGTGGGACGTAAAGCAATTATTATTATTATTATTATTATTATTATTATTATTATTATTATTATTATTATTATTATTATTATTATTATTATTATTATCAGGTACCGTAATTAAAAGCTGAAATACGTGGAAGAAAATAGTAAAATACGCGTGGTTTAAGAGGAAACAAGATGAAATGTATGTCACGTGAGTTAGCATCGGACGCAGTAGTTACCTACAGATTACTATGCTTAAGACGAGAACCAGGTCAAGCTCGTGGGGATGAGTCAGCTGTAATCTCGTACTGGGTATAAACATCAAACATACACATCAACAAATCTAAGAAACATAATCAAGGTTACGCGTTAGAGAGATGTAGCTATTAACCTGAACGCCAGGCCGACGGTCGCTTTCATGAGTACAGATGAGTTATCAAATTATACACAATCCACAGATATCGAAGGTATCTAAGAAGATTCCGCCACAACTATATTACATTTTACTATGATGGTGCTAATAACAAATCGCAGCAGCTATTGGCTTTACGTCGCACCTACACAGATAGGCCTTATGGCGACGATGGGACTGGAAAGGCTAGGACAGGGAAGGAAGCGGACGTGGCCTTAATTAAGGTATAGCCCCAGCATTTTCCTGGTGTAAAAATGGGAAACCACGGAAAACCGTCTTCTGGGCTGCCGAGAGAGGGGTTCGAGCCCACTATCTCACGAATAATGGACACTGGCCACGCTGAAATGAAATGTCGTATGGCTTTTATGCCGGGAGTGTCCGAGGACAAGTTCGGCTCGCCAGAAGCAGGTCTTTCGATTTGACACTCGTAGGCGACCTGCGTGTCGTAATGAGAATGAATTGATGATGAGACAACACACACACCCAGCCCCCGTGCCGGCAAAATTAACCTATGATGGTTAGAATTCGCGACCCCGCTGCGTATCGAACCCGGGACCCCTGTGATCAAGGACCAGCACGCTAACCATTTAGCCAAGGAGCCGGCCTGAAAGCCGGTGATGTTGTGGTACATAAGCACCTGTATCCACGACCTGCGCGTCGTGATGAGAATGAAATGATGATGAAGATGGCATATACACCCAGTTCTCGTGCCAGCAAAATTAACCAATTAAGGTTAAATTCCCGACCCTGCCGGGAATCGAACCCGGGACCCCTGTGACCAAAGGCCAGCACGCTAACCATTTAGCCATGGAGCCGGACTTAAGCGATTGCAGCTATCGAGCTCGGTAAATCGCAACAGATTACTCTACTGCGTGTTAAGATGATGTCGGTAGAATAAGACATAAGGCTTCAGTAGAAGAAGTGGCAGAAGAAGGTAACGAGAGCCACATGGTCAAGCAGTACAGAGCCGAACAAAGCGCACATTAGTGACACAGACATAAGAGTGGCGTGGTCGTAGGAACTACAGTCGCATGAGTAACACTCTGTTGTAGAAAAATAACTACCATACAGTACGGGCTCCGTAATTCCAGGTGGACGGTAACAAGACTATCTCGAATAGAAAAGTACGGAGTTACGAACGTACACGAAAACGCCTGTGAACAACAAAATGTACCTATGTTAAACATTACAGTACAACAGTTTAGAAAACAAAAACATACAGATTGCCTTACACTAAAAGAAATTCTAATTTTTCTTTTGTAAATTAACAAAACACTCTAGGCAACCTTCTTAAGTTAAATGTTAACTTATACTTCCTATTTCAGTAATGATGAATATAAAACAATTATTTTATTGAATATTTATACGTGATGATGATGATGATGACGACGACGACGATGATGATGATGATGATTGCTGTTTTAATGTCATCGGCCCTTAAAATCAAAGTGTCCTCTGTTTTAACTCGTAGCGAATAAAAAACAAAATATAAATTGCTCGAAGCCTTTCCCGATAGATTCATGAAGGGCGACCCGTGTTCTGTTCTGCCACACGATACACTAGCAGCATATCATGGTATTCGTGGTATTCATACACTGGCATTATTCAAGTAATACTACTGATTCTACTACTACGAAGTAACTCGCGTACTAGTACAGACGATAATTCGCATCTCTGACAGCTGTTATTCAGGTCAAGGTCAGACAGACCGGTTTCATGTAGGGGCGGGGAACCCGTCCAGCCACATCCCCTTCCCTAGGTACAGCAGACAACGGAATCGGCACGAGACACGTTTAGTGCTTTTGTCGAACTGCTTACGTGGAATATTTTCCCACAGTGCGATTTCAATATCATGGTCTTTTGGGAGTGCAACTCGCCGTATGCAGAAACATCCCGCGTTGACGTCTATGTAAATAAAGTTTATTATGTCAACGAAAGAATGCATGGGATATGATTTCCAAGTGAGTAGTATCGGAACTGAAATGTCAAAACACATCGAACGTTTTACTTCATACAAGTAAGGGACATGTTATGAACATAAATGAATTAGACGTACCTTCCTTTCGTGCTTCCAACCGAAGAGAACTTTAAATGTAAATGAAAGCCTTCTAGCTTACTGCTGATTTTGCAGTGCCTATTAAACGTATCAAAATAAACGTTGCCAGGCTGAGTGGCTCAGACTGTTCAAGCACTGGTTTCATGAACTTAGCAGGCTCGATCCTGGCTCAGTCCGCTGGTATTTCAAGGTGCTCAAATACGACCGCTTCTGATCGGTAGATTACAGGCACGTTAAAGAATACCTGTGGGCAAAATTCCGACACCGCGCGTCTCCATTGGCACGTAAAGATGTATTATTATTATTATTATTATTATTATTATTATTATTATTATTATTATTATTATTATTATTATTATTATTATTATTATTACTGGGCGAGTTGGCTGTGCGATTAGGAGCGCGCAGCTGTCAGCTTGCATCCGTCGAAAAGCGAGTAACAATATTATTATAAAAACTGTGTTAGTCTATTATTACTAACTATTATGAAAATAAAAGTTAATCGCCCCACTCAAACATCGTAGCTCGTAATCTGTCAGAAAACACTAAAGAAAATAGTGAACTTTTAACAGGTCCGAATTATTATTAATATTATAATTGCAGACATGTCTCCGAAATTACCGAAACATGTACTTACAAATTGTTTTACGTCGCACCGACACAAATAGGTCTTACGGCAACGATGGGAGAGAAAAGGGATACAAGTGGGAAGGAAGCGTTCGAAGTCTAATAAAGGTACAGTCCCAGCATTTCCCTGATGTGAAAATGGGAAACTACGAAAAACCATCTTCCTGGCTGCCGACAGTGGAGTTCGAACCCACTATCACTAGAATACAAGCTCACAGCTGCGCGCCCCTAACCGCACGATCAACTTACTCTAAGCTCCAATGGCGGTCTGAGTAGCTCGGACGATAGAGCGCTGGTCTTCTGATCCCACCTTGGCAGGTTCGATGGCGGCTCAGTTCGGTGGTATTTGAAGGTGCTGAAATACGCCTGTCTCGTGTCTGTGGATTTACTTGCATTTAAAAAAGTACTGCGGTACAAAATTCTGGCACTTCAGCGTCTCCGAAAACCGTGAAAATTAGTTAGTGAAACGTTAAGATATTAGTAGTAGTAGTAGTAGTAGTAGTAGTAGCAGTAGTAGTAGTAACATTATTATTACGGAAGTTTTAATTAAACGGGTCCGTTACATTACCTATCGGCACTTACTGTCCAGTAATTAGCCTTCTGTCTACCTCTGTGGTATAGTGGTTAGTGTGATTAGTTGCCACCCCCCAGAGGCCCGTGTTCCATTCCCAGCTCCGCCACGAATTTTGAAAAGTGATACGAGGGCTGGAACGGGGTCCATTAAGCCTCGGGAGGTCAAATGAGTAGAGGTGGTTCGATTCCCACCTCAGCCATCCTGAAAGTGGTTTCCCGTAGTTTTCCACTTCTCCAGGCAAATGCCGGGATGGTACCTAACTTAAGGCCACGGCCGCTTCCTTCCCTCTTCCTTGTCTATCCCTTCCAATCTCCCCATTCCCCCGCAAGGCCCCTGATCAGCATAGAAGGTGAGGCCGCCTGGACGGGGTACTGGTCATTCTCCCCAGTTGTATCCCCCGACCCAATGTCTCACGCTCCAGGACACTGCCCTTGAGGCGGTAGTGGTGAGTCCGGAAACCAACCCTGGAGGGTAAACAGATTAGGAAAAAGAAGAATAAGCCTTCTATTAGAAATGCCCGGCGGCAATTCCACAGTAGACCGAGCTCGATAGCTGCAGTCGCTTAAGTGCGGCCAGTATCCAGTATTCGGTAGATAGCAGGTTCGAACACCACTGTCGGCGGCCCTGAAGATGGTTTTCCGTGGTTTTCCATTTTCACACCAGGCAAATGCTGGGGCTGTACCTTAATTAAGGCCACGGCCGCTTCCTTCCCACTCCTAGCCCTTTCCTGTCCCATCGTCGCCATAAGACCTATCTGTCTCGGTGCGACGTAAAGTAACTAGCAAAGCAAATCCACAGTAGCTATTTTTCCTTCGAGTAATGTTCACGCATATTTGCAGCTACGGTTTTTGAAATCTGTCTCATTAATAACAGTATGACTGAATACTTACAACCTTTTCTTTCAGTGTCCACCGTCCTTTCACTGACCTGAAAAGTTTATGAATAAGCATAGAAAACTCGCATTGTCTATTGTCAGAAATTCATCGTGGACTGTCGCAATAAGAGCACAGAAATGTTGCGCTCATTTTTAATTTACTTATTAACTATTTCCTTTCATTTTGTCAGCTGGGATCACTGAGTAATGCCATTGACGTCTTAAAAATCACACACAACTACACAATACTTGATTCGCATGTATGTGCTGGTACGTATCTTCGAGGTCACTGTAAGAATTCTGTGTACATTTCACACAGAGTACCCTAGACCGCTTTTCGAGTACAGCAAGTGGCTTGGCACGTGAGTCATCCTCTCCTACTTGCCAAGGCTTTAGGGGAAGTGCACAACAACATGCGTTGGCCTGCGATAAGAAACAGGTTCAACAAGCCCTATACTCTGCTACTGTGCTTCCACTACGCGTGGACAGAATGACGTAACCGGCATATCCTGCTACGGCCGTTCAAAACACATTAGGTCCTGAAATATTTGGCTCAGTTATGGGCAAACTAATAGGACAAGGTAAAAAGTACATAGCATATATTGTGAGATGTATTTTTCTTTGCCGTCTAGCTTAATATCTGCACGTATACTCCTAACATCCTGTATATATATATACTTTTTTTCAAATTACTTATCAGTATGACCAACGTTCTAACGCTCATATACTCGGTTAGCGTTGTTTCCGATCACCCTGTATAATTCTGTTACCGTCTAGGACTAAATAAATAAATAAACTTTAATGAACAGAAATTGGATTGAAATTTCGAATAAGTTTAATTGTAATGTTTAATTTATTAATAGATAAATTTTAAATTTAATTTCGTGTGGCTATTTCTAGCCGAGTGCAGCCCTTGTAAGGCAGACCCTCCGATGAGGGTGGGCGGCATCTGCTATGGGTAGGTAACTGCGTGTTATTGTGGTGGAGGATAGTGTTATGTGTGGTGTGTGAATTGCAGGGATGTTGGGGACAACACAGACACCCAGCCCCCGAGCCATTGGAATTAACCAATGAAGGTTAAAATCCCCGACCCGGCCGGGAATCGAACCCGGGACCCTCTGAACTGAAGGCCAATACGCTGACCATTCAGCCAACGATTCGCACTAATAGATAAATAGTAGTAAGGGAAAGAATGCATGTATCAAAACACATTTTGGATTACAAAAATGATCACTCGCTCCTCAGTTTCAAGGGATCCCAAACAGGGGGTGGTATTATTCTGTTATATTGTATAGAGCCACCCGTTTTACGTGCATCAAATTGTAATTACAACGCTGTAGGCTGTAACTGATATGACGTTAGCTTTGATCAATTCTGTTACTCTATCCAGATGGTTTGAATGTTTCTTATGTAATTAATTGCGAACGTTCATTGTGCTGGCTTGTCTTTCTGTTACATGTTTCCTAAAACATCTGCTGCTGGCTTTTAAGGTGACGTCTAATTGTTTCAATTCATTAGCTGATTTGATTTGATTGTAGTAAATGCTGAGTTGTATTTCTCAAAATATCATTCCAGATTTTTAAGACACATAATTTTTGGATTGTTGATAATATTTAGAAACAAGTACTTGCTCATTATGAGAACATGGATCCTTATCTGGTCAAGTGAGAAAATACAGCTGCTATCTCCATTCACAAATTCCGTACCGAAGTGTTTTAGAGAACAGTGCTGTATTGCCCTACAAGGTAAGAATTCATACACGGTATTGTATAAGTTCCTCGAAGGTACACTGTTCTTAGAACAATATTAAACCTATACATATTTATATTTACAAAATTTCCCCCAGTAGAAGGTCGCCAGAATGGGGGAAAAAAGCATAACGAAACAAGTGAAATTATAATTTCGGTTTACAATAATTGTGTTGATTATATTATTGTCGTAATATCTTTAAACCATAAGCGTTATAACTTGTCGCCATGATTTCTCAGTAATGACATGGAACCTCATAAAGCTAACAAAGACATAGTTTGTAGTTCCCGAACCTCCAAATTAAACTGCTTCCAAAAATTCACAATCAATCGAGGAACAGTGCCTCGAGCTCCTATCATTAGTCCTATCATTTCAATACCTTTCAATCGAAATTTATCTTTATAACAAATTGTGGTCGGTTCAAAGATAAGCTTATTTTCTCTATCAACATCTTCTGGCTGACCTATCGAGATTTCAAAACGAACTGTGGGTTCTATTATAAGGGGCGCCTGAAAATATGTTATGGAAATTGTAAGAGGACATAGTGTTCTGAAATAAAAATCGATCTCTAGCGTTTTTTATTTCTTCCTAGTGAAAGTTCACCGGAAAATCGACATAGAAATGTAAGTTCAAACGTGATGAACTCCTGTGTCAGCCTACGCAACGTGTAGCCAGCCAAGCTGTCTTGCTTGATAACTTTGGTTGGTGTGTTACCGTAGTATACTCGTTCACATGCAACCTTGCTTGTAATGGCAGAAAATCACTGAGCAGCATATGATCATCATGATCTGATAATGCAGCGTCTTTATTCTGATTATCATGCGCTGAGGTATTCTGAACCGACTGGCGTACAAAACTGAAATCCTAGCAGTAAAACCCCTCCCTGTTTCGAGTAAGCAAAGTGTATCTGGTATATGAACCATATCGCTAAACACAGTACATTTCTACCATGTAAAAGTGCTCTATACTGCAACATAATTACTGAAATTACATACCCCCGTAACATAACTTATGTAATAAAAGTTAATATTGTAAGCACGTCCTATGGTATAGGCCAAGGTAGTTCCGTACGTTATCATTGTATTTTGACAGGCGTTAATCAGAAATATACACCACTATTAATACCGAACATGTCCGACTCGTTGGATGAACGGTCAGCGTACTGGCCTTCGGTTCAGAGGGCCCCGGGTTTGATTCCCGGCCGGGTCGGGGATTTTAACCTTAATTGGTTAATTCCAATGGCACGGGGGCTGGGTGTATGTGTTGTCTTCATCATCATTTCATCCTCATCACGACGCGCAGGTCACCTACGGGTGTCAAATAGAAAGACCTGCACCTGGCGAGCCCGAACCCTTCCTGGGATATCCCGGCACAAAAAGCCATACGACATTTCATTTCAATACCGAACATCCTCTTTACGTTATGTAGATTTCTTAACATAACAGGCCGGGCCTTCCCAGCTCGACTTGAGTCCTTAGGCCACTGAGGAGATGTGTTTTGTGACAATTGAATTCTGTTAATTGTTTATGTATCGTACATACTGTGAACATTAATATTGTTGATATTCTTGCAGCGTGTTTCACGCGGCGCAGGACAATAACGCGAAAACTTACAGGAAATTATGCTTTAAATTTCTCTTTACCGATGCTCCACTTGTCTACTCCTCTCCCTACATCTGTTGAGTCACGCAATGCTCACTATTGCATTGTTTGCCAACTGCATAGCACATAGAAACAGCTGATACCGTGCCATCCTCAGTCACGGGATCATGTCTGTACTCCGTTCACTGGTAGAGATTATGAACATTTCTGCGTACCCCATGCATTTTCCTTGGGAATTTTGAATGCTAATATTAACACTCTTCACCGCTAACGTTCTATTGCGAATTCAGTGCACTACTCGCCAGGATATAAGAGATATGAACCAGTTTACCCTGGCGGTTAACCGAACAGTGTAGAATAAAATGGATGACGGATACTCTCTCTTGTATTATTGTGTTCATTATGCCCATAACTTTAAAGTAATTCATTTTCAGACAACCTATATATCCCACACTCTCTGATTCCGTGTAGGCTATGGTGTCAATTCTCCTAGTACTACCGTTGTCGCCAAGTCCGAATACCTCTCCGGCAACCCTATATTTTTTCTTCCTGCGGGAATTTGCTATACAAGACCGAATCTAGTTATGACTGGCTTTCCGCAGCATCTCTCTGTTTATTGAGGGTATCCACAGGGTTTGTATTAACATGTGAGGTGATTTTTATTTTGATAATAATTAAAATTAAGAGTGATAAAAAATAAAATTCGAGGAACACACAATGGCATACGCTCATACACTTTCTGGCGACTATGAAAGTATTGTGAAGACTTCGCAGTCGGAGAGAAGCGAGGAATTTCTCAGTAGAAAGGTACAATAATGGAAGTGCATGCTGTTCTCACCTCTCGCTCCGACTTTCTTGATTGAAGAATATTTTAAATATAATTCAATATGTAGAGTGCACATTTCAAACAACTACATTTCAATTTATTCCTTTCTCGCAAGAATTGTGCAAGATGTTACTAAAGTCGCGCCACTTTATTTATATATTCATTACCAAGCGAATTGGCAGTGCCGTTAGCGGCACTCAGCTGTGAGCTTGCATTCGGGAGATAGTGGGTTCAAACCCCACCGTCGGCAGCCCTGAAGATGGTTTTCTGTGGTCTCCTATTCTGTCACCAAGTAAATACTGGGGCTGTAGCTTGATTAAGGCCACGGCCACTTCCTTCCCACTCCTAGCTAATTTCCTATGCTATCGTCTACATAAGACCTATCTGTGTCGGTGCGAAGTATAGCTTGTAAAAATATATACGTATATTTATTTATTTATTTATTTATTTATTTATTTATTTATTTATTTATTTATTACTCTATCTCGATGAAAATGTATCAGTTAAGAGGATGTAACTAAATCAAACCAAACCAAACGCCATGACGCAACGGCCCTCGAAAGGCCTTGGCTTACCAAGCAACCGCTGCTCATCCCTGGAAATTGCGAGGTGTCACGTGATCAACTAAACGATTCATCTCATCCCTTATCCTTGTCTTTCTAGACTGGGACCACTGTCTCACAGTCAGGTAGCTCCTCAATTCTAATCACGTACAGTAGGCTGAGACCGAGCGAGTTGACCGCACAGTTAGTGGCGCGCAGCTGTGAGCTGGTATTCGGGAGTTAGTGGGTTCGAACCCCACTTTTGGCAGCCTTGGAGATAGTTTTCCGTGGTTTCGCATTTTCTCACCAGGCACGCGCTGGGGTTGTACCCTGATTAAGGCCACGGCCGCTTCCTTCCCACTCCTAGCCCTTTCTTATCCTATCGTCGCCATAAGACCTATCTGTGTCAGTGCGACGTAAGGAGACTTGAAAGGGTGTCCCACCCCACCTGGCCGCAATGCATGCCCTTATACGGTTTCGAAATGGTGTTAAACAGCCTTTGGATCCTCTCCTGAGGAAAGTTCGTCCACAGTTGTTGCAAATGCCCCTCCAGATCCCGCAGGTTGGTACTGGGACGGAGTTCCCTTTCAATGTCATCCCACACATGTTCAATGATGGAGAGGTCGGGGATCTTGCTGGCCACGGGGGGACTTCAACACGCTCTAGGCAGTTCATAGAGACATGTAATGTGTGTGAAAGGGTATTATCTTGTTGGAACACTGTCCCAGACTGCCGTGCCATAAGGGGTAGAACGTGCGGACACAGAATGTCTGTGACGTATCGCTGTGCCTTGAAAGTTTACCGAAGCACTGTTAGAGGCGTCCTGAACGCATATTCTATGGCTCCCCACACCATGATGCCAGGGATTACGCCTGTGTGTCTTTCCACAATATGGGCAGGATATGCCCTTTGCCCTCAACGCCGCCTATCCCGCACACGAAGGTCATCGGAGGTTATGGAGAAGCGGGACTCAGCACTGAACATGATGTGACGCCAGTAGTCTTCAGTCCATGCCTCCCGGGCAAGGCACCACACCAATTACAGGCGTTGGTGTTCTGGTGTCAACAGCAACCGACGCATGGAGCGGTAAGACCCCAATCCGGCGGGAACTCACAGAATGTTATAGTCTCCTGTACATGTTCGCGGATGGCGGGTGCCGAAGTTATGAGATCACGCAATGCTTGGCGCACCATACAACGGTCCTCCCTCGGGGTGGTGTTTCTTGGTCGACGTGAACCTGCACGGCATGATTTGGTGCCTTCATGTACCCATTGAGTCCAATATCGAGCTACAGTAACAACTGAATGGCCCACATGCCTGGCAATTGCACGATGCAGTCCCACAATGCGGCCTCTGTCAAATGCTGTCACTTGTTGGATAGCCTGTCTAATGCATCGCGGGTGCTTCTTACTGTACGTAGTCCTCTCTGCACGTCTTGCTCAACGGTCTGACTCACAGCAAGTGACAACAGTTGACAACAGAACGGTGGCATCACGAATGTACTCTTGTGGCCGTTCCACACATTACAGATCCTTGTAAACCTAATCATTTACTCACACATCAATGGTTGTGACGCACCCATGCTTGTCCACAGATGTGTGACAAAATGTGACGTGGCAGGTCACCTTAATTTTAATACAAATAAATAATCTCTCATTGTTTATCCATAAACAATATCTCATGGCCGCCAACCTTCAAGCTTATGACTTGAAAACAATAGTTGATAATTAATAATAATAATAATAATAATAATAATAATAATAATAATAATAATAATAATAATAACAACAACAATTCGTAATGAAACTCTAAATACTCCCAGAGGTGGGGTGACAGAACACTAACCATTAAGTACACACTAACTTGGAAGTTCAGGATCATTATAAGAATTTCCAAAAAATACTAATTAAAACAACTATTTATTAGGATGAAATATGTGACGGCATATTAACGAAATCTGAACTTACGGAAGCAAAAGAAAAGTTGAATGAAATAAAATTTAAGAAAATGAACTGTAACGTGGAGACTTGCAGTAATTTATGCCATTAGCTCTCCACTTGTAGACTCTTATCTGGATACGATATATGTAGCAGCTGATGTTTGATGGACCTTTCGTACAAGCGTCGTCATCTCACGTTGTTGGTACCAGTCCTATTTCTGATTCGTGCATAGTACACTAGTTGAACTACAACTTTCCTGACTTTAACACTTCCTACAGTACTCCTTACATAAAGTTGTAATGAGTCCTAATTTCAATAGCAAAACCACCTTGTGTTACGGTCATGGAGAGAATACACTTGTATTCCTCCGCATTACAGAACTGTAGCGTAACTAAATACATAAAAAATCTCTCCTGCCCTATACCAGTCAAAACCGGTCTTGGTAGACTTTAACTCTCGTCATTGAGATAAACAGGTCTCAATGAGAATAATTTTGAGTAGTGCCCTACTCAGATGCGAAGTGCACTAAGTTAAGATATTCAGCATTTAAGACCTTCTCCGATGTCAAGACGTACAACCCTCCTCCGATCTTAGATTAGAATTGTCCGATAGTAAAGCGATAGAATCAGCCCCATAGAATCCTCTCCAGCTCTTGTCGTTGATGTATATAGGCTCCAAAATCTTCCTCCATCAACCGTATCACATGGTCCAGTAAGATCTGATGTACTATCCCTTCTCTTATCCATTGCTGTATATCCATCATGTTGCTTCATAATGTCCATTCACATAGGTTGAACTTTCCCGCAAAATCAAAGCGTCAGGTAGCGAACTTCGAAAAGTAGGCGTTAATATGGCTTTAACTGTCTCTTCAAAGTATGGAAATGGTAAGATCTCTCGTAAGCTTGATGACGTACATTTCCTGGTAATGGGATGAAATTAGCCTGGTGATTCAGGTCACCTGACCTCGGCTATTGGAAAGTTACTGCAAGCTATTAATACGAATGATATTGTAATACTTAAATCAATAAGTCGTTCGTTCAGAATGCGTTATAGCCGCGATACAAAGAAATGAAATGATAATGTGAAATGGATGACTAAAAACCCTACATATATATATATTATAATTTAAAATGACGTACAACTGATTAAATATATACATCTTTCCCATTAATTACACAGTTCGATAATTTAGTACATGCTGTGATGTTTCAAACATCACATGGTATGCATGTATACCGAAATGAGATAATATTGGAACACTCTTACTGGGTGCTAAACCTCTTTTTTTTCAGCACGGTGAATCATCTCGGCCATTATTCTTGCCTTTCTAGACCGGAACCTTTATCTCACTGTCAGATAGCTCCCAAATTCTAATCACGTAGGCTGAGTGGGTCTCAAATCAGCCCTCAGATCCAGTTAGAAATCCCTGACCTGGCCTGGGATCAAAGCCGGGACCTCCGGGTAAGAGGCGCTGGAAGTGTGTTATAATTTCGTGCGGCAGTTGTGAGTCCATGCTCGGAATTTAATCTACGTTTGTGTCCTCGACAAATTTCACTCCTAGTCATCATAGACGGAGTAACGTGCTCGATCTTGAATGCACCGGGTTCACCGAGGCAGATTCTTGGGAGATAAAGCGCTTCGGCGTGTTCGTCGTACAACGAACTGGTCGGGTTCCGTGCCGTGCCCGGTGTGAGATCTAAATACTTTCCCGTTACTCACATTAGTGAGCGACAAGTAACTCGTGTGGAAATTCGTTAACGTCTGGAATCCAACTAAGAGTTTGCGTTCTTATAGCAACTAATAGGTGACGCTACTGAAATAGTAAACGTTTACTTTATACAGAAACTTTAGTTTATTATCCTCCTAATCAATACAGTTTACTCCAACAGTACTAGTTTCCACCGTACATAGCGGTTATCCTCAACTATTAATCATATAATTTGTATTAGGACATAGTGAGTCAAACGAAAAGTGGGGTCAAACACATACAAACACATAAAATACACTACTGTACACATTAAAAATGCCTTTGCCGGCAGGACTTGGTGTTTACATGTCTTCTGGTATAGGCTAGAGCAATTTTGTTACTTTCATAGATCTATCTCTGTCTAATCCTTGGTTTTGAAAATATGAAAGTGACTGAGCTACGAGCGATGCTTAGTAACGCCAATCCTTATGCAGCCAGTCCCTGCTATGAATTGTGTGAAAATGTTGCTCATAGGGTCAGTTGGTGTATGCATTTCAGTGGGTTTGGCAGACTGATATGTAAGAGCAACTCTGGCTCGGTGAGGATCGAAAGCAACGGGAAACTACCTCACTCCTCATTTCCCTAGTACGCCTCTTCAGTGATACCTAGACCATCTATGATAGCTGATGGCAGAGCTGCTATGGATCCCACCAGCGTTTGCGCTGACAGACTGAACATACACGCACATTAGAAGTCCACATATTATACATTTAATAAATGGTCAAGTGAATTTGAATAAAAAACTAGTAGGTCACAAGATTAATGACACTTAAAATGGTGTCAGAACTGTACTTGTGTCGAAGAAAATATGATGTAAAAAAGCAATTGTCTATCAGTAGTCCCATCACTTTGTCAAAATGTTTCAGAAGGCTTACATTCCGGATGACCAACTATACATAGACGAAAGCCTTCTTCTATGGAAAGGTTGCCTCGGTTGGAAGCTCTATATTCCACAAAAACTTGTAAAGTGATCTAGTTTCACATATTTTACAGTCTACTAAGAAATTCTACGTCTTATGTTTCTAGAATTGTAAGCTATAATGAAAATGCCATTCTAAGACAACTGCTAGCAATGTAAACAGAGGCTAAATTGTAGTGAATCTCCAGGACTGTGCCCTAAACTAAAGTTTACAACACAGAAAGTTTTGTTTACTCCGCAGCGGACTGTGCAAGGTACAGCTAGAGAGTTCCTGGCTGCTGGTCATTCCGTAAATAAGTCAACAAAATGCAGCGGAGTTGTGTGTCAAGCAATCGATTTCCGGGAACAAGAAGTATTACCCTATTTTCCAACATGATAGCAAGATGACTGAAAATTCTAAGGTTTAGAATACTCTACTGCAAATTGTTGCTTAGACTCGAGAAATACAGAGAGTTTTTAAAGGGTGGAACGTTGTTTGTTTGTTTATTTATTTGTTTGGTGTTATATTTTCACGTGAAAAGTGCAAGATATATTGGTGAATTCGTACTTCGTGTAGACCCTTAGGTTACGTGTGTTTAAGCTAACTGCCATTCATTTGAAATATTATTTTTCTTCTTTCTTACGTTGCACCGTCACACGTGAGTCTTGTGGCGACGATGGGATGGAAGAAAGGGACGGTGGCCTTAATTAAGGTAGACATCCAGCACTTGAATGTTACGAAAATAGTAAACCATGAAAAACCATTTTCAGAGCTGTCGGCAGCTGGGTTCGAACTCACTGTCTCTCGAATGCAAACTGAAAGCTACGTGCCCAAAATCGCGTAGCCACTTGATTGGTAATTCTAAATAAATTGGAAAGAA
The DNA here is from genome assembly GCF_040414725.1 of Anabrus simplex. Lineage (NCBI taxonomy): Eukaryota > Metazoa > Arthropoda > Insecta > Orthoptera > Tettigoniidae > Anabrus > Anabrus simplex. The sequence continues at coordinate 109,726,392 of NC_090268.1, forward strand.
AACTACGGTAATATACGTTTTTAGAACAATTTTGGCCTTCTCCTGGAGCTGAAGAGGGGAAATTTTACTCTCCGGCCCTCAAGATCAACACCTGCAGGCACACCTTTAAGTGCACGCAACTAGCCGTGCCAGGGCTGTCTTTTGTTTCTTCTTTCGGGACTACATGACAGCATGCTGCACAAGGTCACTGGTCTGGGCTGAGTAGATCCGACTAGTGAAAAAACCATTACTCTGGATTGGTTAGGTATGGCTAGTGAAAAGATCATTGGACTGGGGACAAGCAAAGGGGGTCTGGAGTCGTAAGCCCCGAGGTTAAACCATCGGGCATCTAGCATCCCCCGAGGCGACAGCAGTGCATTCTACGTTCGATTATAGTGGAAAGGTCAATTAATGAAGTACCTCTGTAGCGACAGCAACGCATTATATACTTGACAGCGACCAAAACATCAATATAGGTTTGTGCACCGTCTGACTTAAGGTTATCTTCTGCACGGATTGGTACGGAAATTATGTGTGTTGATTTCTGGGATCGTGTTCTATCTCAGTTAATGCCAGTGGTACTTTTAGTGGGGGTGGGTATTCCTGTTAATCGTAATGAACACCTCTCTCCTCTACGAACTGTTTCAAGTAAGATTTGCATCATTTTATTCTTACTTATAATGTTATTAGACATGAGTGAAATATTAATCATTACTACTATTAAAATAAACTCCTTGTGGTTTAAGTTGCTGTGTGCCGATGTTTTGATCTGACGCCACTTACGATCCCTACACGTCATTTTGTATGTGTTCCATTTTCTTAGGTCATCACCTATTTGTTTTATCAGAGACATTGTGCAACACGATGTGTCACCTATGTCCTTAATCAATCTTCAAATTCTGATAATCTCTACTGAGTTGAGCCAGCGCTCTGCCATTGATTCCCAGTGGGAGGTGATAATTAATTCCTTTATGGTTGAAATTGTGATGCAAGTCCCGTTTTCAGTTGTGTATTCTAGAACTGAATATACAGAGATACCGTCCTTTCACCCAGCCTATGTGAAGTCAAAGACCACTACGGTGAAACAAGTAACTTCTTTTCACTAACACAGGCGTATAGTAGATGAAAATGAAGCATTGTTGCGTATCACACTACATTTCAATTCCATACACTACTTCCCATTAAATCTGGAATATCAGGAAGGACACATAATGATGACATGATCAGAACGTTGAGTCACGCACCTGTCATGCCCCAAGAAGCAGTATAAGGAGGAAAGCAATACAGCCATTCTTACTTAACAGAAATGTGTTTACAGACCGTTCGTGTGCACAGATGGCGTAAGTATGCTTCCTTGAAGAAGAAGATGACAACCATACCAGCTGCTTTCTGCCTTCAAATACTGAAGAGTAACCAGATTGTGGATTAGCCTCCAAAAACTTGGCTGCTCATGTTGGGCAGAACGGGAGTACCATGCTGTGAATGTGAAATTGATGCATGCGTTCTAAGTATTCTAATACCAAAATTGCATGACCGAACTAGAAGAGAGACAACTTGTAAGCTTGGATATAGAGCCACATAACTCTACCTCAATTTTGGATAGGTGCATAGCAACCGAACCGCAAACAAATGGTTCGATGTCATATGCAACTGAAAGGATTTTTGGGGTATTTTTTCTACCTATCCGTTATATCGGTTACCTCGACTCCACAGCGCAGGCGTCTGTGGCTTCAACAGCGCCTAGAACGTCACAAATTGTGCAAGATCTCCTTGTTTGATAAATCTTGATTCTGTATATAGTACAATGTTTTTGTAACCATGTCTCGTCGTACTGAGACAACAGAATCTTCTTCTTCTTCTTCTACTCCCAATGTTTGCCAACGATGCACTCGACGGATGACGTCTGGGTTGTCGAGCTGCTGCTGTAGGTCCTTCAGGGTCAGCGGAACGCAGCTGGAGTATTTTGTTGCCAGCTGCTTGTGTTTCAACAAGATTAGAGCCGTGAATTGGTAGTTGTTCTTGTCGCCTTATCTGTTAGGTCCAGCTGTTCTTAGGCCCTCCTCTTCTTCGTACACTGGCTAGCTTAAGGAGAAGGGCTTTTTTAACTACAGTAAATAGCTTTCGTCCTGAACCTCTCATAGGCAACCGATACAGAAATGTTGGAGCTATTTCTTCGACATAATCAACACAAGAAAAAGACACTTGTCATATTCTGGAAACAACTTTTGTATGTCAGTGTGGTAGAAGTCTGCCGCCTGGGAATGGAACCAGCGTGTGAAATTCATCTTGAGCTCTTCGTCCGTGTGAAAATGATGATAGGAGAACAGGAATTCCTTGAGGTGCAAGGAAAGATCAAAATCACTGGGAGAAAGATCAGGACTGTATGGTGGATGATCAAACACCTGCCAAACAAACTCCTGTAGAACAGTTGCTGAGCGCTGAGCCGTACGTAACCAAGCTTTGCCATGGATCAGCACAACACCTACGCTGAGCATTCCACGTCTTTTGTTTTGAATGGCTCATCGCAATTTCCGTAGAAACGTTATCACAGACCGAACCTCGCAGGTGGTGGGAGAAAAATACGAGCCGCCATTTCAAGCCACTGCTAATGCGCTACTGACACCAGGCGAGATTTTTCCGTCCGGTATATGATTGCTACGTCATAGATCTATTGCGCATGCTCATATTTCCCGTCTAGGACCTTTGCCCGTCGTTCAAAACTCCGACTACACCTACCAGATTTGAACACGAGATCTTGTGGTCCGGAGGACGGCACACTACCATTGATCCGCAATGGGAGCTATCATCATCTACAGTAGAGGTGTTCACGGTGGGCGCGGGCGCACAGAACCGTATGCGTGTGGGCTAGCAGGCGACGAACGTGCTCTGCGATTTTAGAACGTGGTTACGTCACAGGTCGTGATTGGTGGACGAAGTCTTCCAGACACTGTCGATCACTGCGGTGATACCAGAGTTTGAAATGGATACAGAAAATAATGAAAGAAATAGGGCAGAAGTCCACGTCATTTGCAATTTACGTTGCAAGAAATAAGTTATTTATGTTCTTCTTCTCATTTTGCTACCGCTTTTTTCCCACAACTGTGGGATCACGGGTGATAACTGTGTAGCACATGCGGCTTTGGCCCTGTTTTACGGCCGGATGCTCTTCTTGACGCTAACCCTCTCTGAAGGGATGTAATCAATATTGCGTGTTTCTGTGGTGGTTGGTAGTGTTGTATGTTGTCTGAATATGACGAGGAGTGTGTTAGGACGGACACATACACGCAGACCCCGAGCCAGAAGAATTAATCAGAAGCGATTAAAATCCCCGACCGGGCCGGGAATCGAACCCGAGACCCTCTTAACCGAAAGACAGTACGCTGACCATTCAGACAACGAGTCGGACAAGTTATTTAGGTGCATTGCAGTATATTTATTTTGACCGGATACAATAAAGAGTTATGCCTACAACCTCAAATATTTTATAATGTACGCCATGCCTTTCAATTTTCATTATTGCATTTCAAAAGGTGCTTTAGAAACACTTCTAATATAATACGGAGTTACATGGATAAGCTTTGGCTTATGGTTATCCGGTTTAAATTATCTGATAAACTCATTAAAAATCCAATAATGCTTACCGAGAACAACATAAATTTTACTTATTGGAAGCCATACTGTACATCTGCTTGGTAGATATATTTACATTGATGTACTTTAATCTTGGATAGTAAATATCTATGCCCTTATTCGTTATGAAACTCCGTCGCCTTTTAGAGGTTAGCTATTATCATCGAACGCCTGATAAGTTGTAAATATTTTAAGAAATTCAGTAAACAGTGAAAGTTACACGACACGACAACACTGCATAATAAATCAGGGAACTTGTTGGATTACGCAAATATATTACAGTTTTCTGAACGAATAACAGGATGATTACCTTTTTATGAAAATATAGTCATTTCTATCCAAGGAATTGTAAATCGTAGCTTATATCTCTCTCAATTTTATCACAAATATTATAACGTGTTAGTGTTCTTTGAATGTATATATACAAGAAAATAAAACGGACTTTTTATATCGAGCGCAGTATAAATCAAACCGGAATATCTTGAAAAGGTCGGTTGTCTTGCGATTATAGCGGATTTTTTTAAAATACTGTACCCCAATCAGCATTTCGCGGAGTAGCGGAGGAGAGCTTTGTAATCACAATCGTTACTGTTCCCTTCCTTGTAACATGTGTTCGCTCTCTCGTTTCATTGTGACGTATGCTTGCTACGTAAGCTGCCCGCACTTACGTCAGGCCAGCGCGGCCGTAGTGGGCTAGCCTCAATGGGCACCCAGCTGAGCACCTCTGATCCACAGTCTCTAATAGGAATGGATGTAATCAACGTCGACAGAATTCAAAGGCTGTTGGTTCCATGCTACGTTACTTAAAGATTACAATCAATACGACAGTCTTATTTAGGTAATTCGTTGTTTCGTGTAAGTAAAACTGTTGCCTTCCTATGACCTGTGAATGCAATCAACATCTGTGCGTCATTAAAACCAATACATAATAATTTTTACATCGTTCTTGAACTTAAATATTTACGAAATTGGAAATTTCACTAGTGCCAATAGTGCTTTGGTACACGCATGCACAGAAATGGTGTCCCGACATAAACAAGCAACACTGCCCCACTCAAGTACTGAAAAGGAGGCGAGGGTGTCAAGGGGTAGTGTTGAAGGCCACTCCAGTACCGGAAAAGATGTGAAGGGAGTGAACGGGAGTGCTGAAGGCACAGTGTGTGTATTGCTATATATCCACCACTGTGTCCATTTCAATCACAACAGTCTTGTATCGGGCTGTCTACCTGCAGCAATGCGTTAAGCGAGGAGATGGGGGGGGGGGGTGCAATGCTTTGTTTATATCGGGATACCATTTCTGTGCATGCATGTACTTTAGCTAGCACATTATAATTATGGCATCGCTCATAAACTCATATTTGCGAAATTTTCACCAGTGCCAATAGTGCTTCAGTTCTAGCTACCTAGGATATATGAAAATAGACACCTGTACATTGCTCAGAATTTAAAAATTATGGTATTTCTGTATCGGTCATGTCCACAGCACCAAGGAAATGGACTTTTTAAGTGTCCGTCCGTCCGTCCGTCCGTCTGTCAGTCTTTCTTTCTTGAACCCTTGATCGTACCGTTCCATCGTTGATCGGCCACAACTGCTGCTGCAATAGAGCAAAATCGAACTCTTAATTCTTGGGGTCGTAGCGGGTATATTTCGGTCACGACCTTGACCAAACGATGGGATTCAGAAGAGAGCCTAAGTACTTTCAATGAGGATCAAATATGTGCTTACTAACTTCTATTAAATTATCAAATGAAAACTTCTTTTATAAAATCATTCATCAGAATTATTTAAAATTATTTAACATTTAAACGCAGTCACATTTCAATGCGTGAATGTTATCTTTTTATAATTATCGAAGAACTTTCTTCAGAGGAAAGTGGAAAATATCACAAATTAGTGGACAGCGAAAACTAGAAAAACGAACATAAAACTTGAAAATCGGGCACCTTTTGATTCAAACTGAGAATTAATACACACGATCCGTGGAAAATCTGACCTTCAAATAGAATGATTTCCAGATTTACATTTAATTAAGCTTTTCGACCAATCTAATACCCTATCGGATATGGGAACACCCACCGAATGGACCGTTAATCGAACCAAATTGACTATCAGTTGCTTTGGATATGTTGTGAAATATTACTGGAAAGCATGGTGTTCACTACAATTTAACAGCAGCAGTCATAATTTAAAATAAAATTCCACCATGTATTGTCATCTCGTGACACCCTTAAGTTATGGAATAATCCCGACGCTGAAACATGCATCACCCAAACAGCTGTTCAGAAGGAACCAACAACAACTCGATCCGAGAGGATCTTACGTTACGACGTTCTGAAGGACACAAAACTGCGAAATGCAGGAAACACATATTCATCATGCACTTAGAAGAAATGCTATCCACTGAAGTTAAAGAAAAAGTGGTAAATCACTTGAAAATATTGTTACAAAACCAACTTTCAGGTTATGAACGGTTATGTTAAGTTTAATGAACTTACAAGTCCACACGATAAAATAAAATGCAAAAATACCAAAGGAAATCACAAAGGAAATATTTCCATTCCCACAATTATGACTACCATTACCAATCCGTCTACCTACGTTTGTCCCAATAAACTAACTACAAGTTATTGATAGACCAAAGTCTCATCTATTATAAAGTGAAAGAACGAAAATTGAAAATGAAATATATTCACAGCTGACGAATCGAAACCGCATTCGTAGCGCAAGCCCTACATAAATCACCTAAGTGTCAACACACACACTGTCAAAGCATATCGGACATCTGAACGACAAAATAATTAAGTCAAGAAATAACATTAAAATACTAAAGTCCAAATGAACTCGAACATGCGTGGCAAACAGCAGTAAATCAATCTCCGTTAGCTCAGTATCCACGCTGGACAACGCTCACGTTTATGCCACTAGTGGTTCCATAATATTATGTAAACACCTTCTAGCTAGTAAGGATTGTGCCGAAACATGGCCTCAATATTACTTTGCTAACACTCGTGGCGTTACATGCACTACTGCAGACACTACCATCGTTCAAGTCACTTCGCAAAACACCTAAGCTAAGACTTAACTATATACTGTACAGACGACACCCTAATCCTGTCGTTGAGCCTACATAGTGTCTACAAATCCTAACAACAAAATCTGTATACACACGCAGCATCCTAAATCTATCGTTGAGCGTAAACAGGGATGTCTACTCATCCGTATACTCCTCCGATACGCGCAACGTCCTAAATCTATCGTCGAGCGGAAACTGAGATGTCTACTGATCCTCTACAATATCAGGCGAAATCGTAACTTCAAACACAATTGTTGATATTTAGCTTGAAACTTTATCGAAACTCGAACACAGTGAAACGAAGCTTGCCACAGAATGAACGCAAGTCTGGAAATATAACTAAGTCCCTTCTTGTCAATAAAATGTGAAATGAAAATTTAATAACGCGCGGCTACTCAATCCACGACTCAAACATGATTTCAACACACGCAGAGAAATTTGGAAAAATTATAATAAATTCAACGCTCATCTAACTTTACGTGAATATTGCCAAAACAGTAATCATCATTGCAAAATCCGCAATGTAATTCTAGTGTGAGGCCCAAAATCGCCTACCATCTCACTGTTCCAAACATCTCTATCCACGAACTATCCAGTGAAGCGAAATTTTATTGATCTACACAGCCAAACTATCACTTTAATAACGTCCAATATCTCATGCCACAATGTTTCCGATTTAATGATCATTTCGTCTCGTAAAAAACATTATACTGAATGGAAATGTGTTACAACAATTAAATAACACCAGCCGTGTTTCAGAATGCCCTTCTGTTCGTGAGGTCGCTTATTATTACATGCACTATGCTGATTTTACATAAATCGCCATTTGACTTAACTGCTGAGAGCTACAATCTTCAACAGAAATTGTTTATCACGGGGAGTTCTTGACTTAAAATCATAATAGCCGTTACAACGCACTCACTTCGAATCTGACCATCATTAAATCAGTCAGCTGTTCAGGATTGCTAACGGAACATCATATACAGCCTGCCTCAGAAATATCACATTTAATATGCAGCCTGTCTCAAAAACTCTTCGCCATCGACAAATATAGCCTGTCTCAAAAATTATTCTCCATCGCCTATCATCACGGCGGCATTACTCATGAAATACAGGCTTCCTATGCCTTCAACATCTACACAACTTTTCTCTTAATATTTCAATCCGACACGTTCCGTTTCTTCCTGTCCCACAACTTTCAAACCTCGGTACTCCCATGACGAACAATTTTATAAGAATCTTTTCATTCATTACAACTTTCGGACCTCAAGGACAAAATAACATACCGTGATTTCCTATATCACAAAATACACGGGGTCACAAAAATTAACTTCCCGCGAATAAATTTATCAGACTTGACTGGATTTCGAAACGAACGCAAATCTTACTCGATATTACTGTTAAATACATGTTTTAACATAGAATAATGTTATCCTGCTGTTATTATTATTATTTTTATTATTATTATTTCGATTAATTTTTTCCGAACTCAAAGGATATTCGAATTTATCATGTTCACCGGGACTATATTATCGTTATAACATTCCTAACTTTAATCAGTTTGAGCAATACCTCAAAGAATGTTAACACATTATTTAAACTTCGCACTTTACAGTTTCTCAACGTGATTTTTACCGCCTTGAAGAGTTTCACACGACGACAAGATTTATAAACATATCGTCTGATCATTTTTTAAAATACTAATTCGACGCACGCACTGGAAAATTTTATTGGGACAAACAAATTCTAACTACAACATTAATACAAAATATAGACAGACATGTAATATAGTCATATTGGAGTTCTGGCTACGTTGTAGCCAGATGACCTCATACTCAGCCACACATGACTGTAGAATACATCATCTTCTTATAGATTACTTAAAAATACACAGATTTTGCACTCGCTATTAATTGACAATAAAACAAATGACGCACTCTCCTCGCTCTTTATAATGCGAACGTACTTCTCTCTCTGCTGACGACTGCGAACTGTCTCTGGGAGCTCTGTTCTCGTCCACCATATTAGGCTAGGTGTTTCAAAAGATAACAAAGTCAGACCTGCCACTGACTAGCCTCCAAACCACCTTTGACAATTTCAAACACACAATGTAATAAATAAAATCAGCTACGTATTTTAAGTAGATATCTCTGCGTTCACGGTTTTCGTCGGCGGAAGCTGAGGAAATTTTTATATCACTTTCAATCAAATACTCTAACTTAAACCATCTACATGAGTACATAACATAAAGTTATTTTTAAGAAACAAATCCCGCACTTTCTTGCAGACCAGCAACGTGGGTTCCTCCGCCCAGACCTTCAGATAGAATGTGTAAATGTGGGTGGAGGGGAGTTCTTTTATAAGGCTAGAGGTGACGCTACCCTGATAATGAAGGCTGGTGGTGCAATCCTCTAATTCCACAACCACTGGACCAAACTTTCTGACATTTATTCCAAAAATTCCACTAAAATTACAATTCACAATGGTGATGTGTTTATATTTTTCCCATACTTACAACGGGCGTTATAAATTTATTTCTGACATGTAACTTGGCGCGCTTTCTTAGGATATGACCTTCACACGTGCCGCAAATCCGCCAGTATGGACGCCAACTTCTCCCCAGGCTTAATTGCATTTAAATTCACAATGTGGATTCTGTCTTCATTTAATGTTTGTTAATAATTTCAGTCCTTTATTCCCGGATTAACCATGTCGCCAAAATCTCTCGTTATGTTTTTTCCCCTAAATTGTTAAATTAGTCACTACACGAAATCAGCCGAAGCGTCCCGGCTTTTCACGAGCGGGTGGCTCGCTCGCTGCCGTGAGTTCTGTTCCCACGAGGGGTGAGAAAATCTCGAAATAAAACATGGCTACTCACAAAAAGTTATTTGTAGCTGAAATAAATATCTGCAATTATTTATGATCGTAGAGTTATGGGTTCAGTCTGTCTGTCTATATATATATATATATATATATATATATATATATATATATATATATATATATATATGTGTGTGTGTGTGTGTGTGTGTGTGTGTGTGTGTGTGTACGCACATCACGTGAAAATGGCTCAAGGGAATTTTATGAAAATCGGTATGTAAATTCGGGCAATAAGGCACCGTGCCAGCCATGATAACAGTGATATTCGTGAATTTCAATTTTTGTTGCTAAGTCGATATCAAGGGCGGACCACGAGAAAATGGGTGAACCGAATTTAATGAAAATCGGTATGTAATGTTTGGGAATAAGGTGCTACAGTCTAGGTTATAAATCATTTTTATTCACGCTGGATGAAATGGTAGTTTAGGGGAAGGTGACTAAAATTTATTTTTTTATATACGTATGTTATTGGTCCTATTGGAAAATATTGCATGCCGTAAGAAAAGTTATAGAGAAATACTATGATAATAAAATAATGAATTTGGACTTTCGTTGGATAGTCCGTATCAATGCCATGCACTGTTAACATGGAAATATTGTTCAGTAGTTAATAATTAATTTCGTGTGGCTATTTCTAGCCGAGTGCAGCCCTTGTAAGGCAGACCATCCGATGAGGGTGGGCGGCATCTGCCATTTGTAGGTAACTGCGTGTTATTGTGGTGGAGGATAGTGTTGTGTGTGGTGTGTGAGCTTCAGGGATGTTGGGGACAGCAAAAACACCCAGCCCCCGGGAAATCGGAATTAATCAATGAAGGTGAAAATCCCCGTCCTGGCCGGTAATCGAAGCCGGGACACTCTGAACCGAAGGCCAGTACGCTGACCATTCAGCCAACGAGTCGGATTGCTCAGTAGTGTTAACTAGCGATGTTTTTGTTGCTGTTGTTGTTGTTGTTATGGTTGTATTAATGTGTAAAACCGTGTGGTCATAGATTTGTATTGACAGGGACAAATGTAAAGATTATTATAAAAACTCACGAAAACCTTAAAGGAAGGACTGTGTTTACATTAGATGCTCTAATATCTCAGAGTCGGAAGAAAATTAAATGTGAAGGGCTATAATATCCAGAGCTCATAAAACTGATCAACAATAACATTATATTGACCATTGTTATATTGTGATTTGTCTCTTCTGCTGCCACTCATCTCTGATAGATAAGATTACTGCTGCATCCCTATTGAAACAGCATGCCTGTATATTGGTGGAAAGTAGCTGGGGAGTTAGATAACTTTGCACATTCCTATAATAATTATCTCGTCAACGAAGTGTACTCCAGCTAGTCTTGAATAAGAACATAAATATTTTCTTAATTAACTGCCTAGCTTCTAGTTTTGGAGCTTACTACATCATAAATACATTTTAATTACTACATATCCCATAAACTAATGAATAATTATAAGCGTATACATATATTTCAAATCACCGACGATATACACGCTGAATTCATTTGTATGTGTCATCCAGGTAATAACGCGCAGTACAATACACTTTAGACTTGTTTTTTTTCTGCCTTAACTGTCCGCTTATACAGTACAAAGACCGAACAACATAAAACGTCTTTCTTCCTTTGGCTGAATTCCTCTTCGTGATCGTCTTCTTTCACAACGACACAAACTTTCTCAGAGAAGAAAGAGTGTCGTTATAGAGTTGTCAGTTATATCAGACAAGAACTTTTCAATGAAGTGCCGTTTACTTCCTATATATATACATAAGCTTCTCAATTATTGGAAAGATTCAAAAGTGGCCAATTAGCCTTATCGATGATATATATTCTGTTCTACCTCCTCGTAGTACAATCAATTTAAGAAATATATCTGCTCGCTTCGTTCAGTTGAAAAGATGTACGCAAGTGCTTGAATCGAAACGGCATGCAGCGGTATGCCATCTCGTAACTTCAAAATATTTTCAAACCAAGCCGCTGCTTTTGTGATACCGACAGAAATTTTTAACATGATCTGTTTGATATAGATGTTGATTCCCATAGGGAATCTCAAATACTTGTTCCGAATGAGTAAATTTATAATACCAATATAAATGGTCCGTTATTGGACATTAAAAATTTTCCAGCGAACTCATTCCTGGTTGCCAGCGTTTCGCCCCCGTGTGCTAGGTTGGGCTCATCAGTTGGTACCTAGGGAGGGGGCGAAACGCTGGCAACCAGGAATGAGCTGAAAAATTTATAATGTCCAATAAAGGACTATTTATATTGGTATTATGATTTGTTTGTTTCAGAACTGATACTGAAATTTGTTATGCACCGACTATTTAACTCATGAATCAGTGACCTGTCTAATACAAGAGTATAAGAAATTTCAAACAACTGTAGCTATCGCAAGCATTATTCTGGTTTAATCTTATTCATTTTATCGCGCCTAAGTGCACTTAATTTTACGTCAATTAATCACAGTACGTAGCACACTGCAACATATTTGTAATTTATTTAACCTAAACACCGGGCGAGTTGGCCTTGCGGTTAGGGGCGCGCAGCTGTGAGCTCGCACCCGGGAGATAGTGGGTTTTGAACCCCACTGTCGGCAGCCCTGGAGATGGTTTTCCATGGTTTTCCATTTTCACACCAGGCAAATGCTGGGACTTTTCCTTAATTAAGGCCTAAGGCCACAGACACGTCCTTTCCTGTCCAATCGTTGCCATAAGTCATATCTGTGTCTGTGCGACGTAAAGCAACTTAAAAAAAACATAAAACATCAGCTGTCTCTAATAGTGTTATCGCAGGACACGTAGAGCCTTCGAGGCTCAGGTGGCACCTCACCGGCCTCTTACCGCTGGGTTTGGTAATTCATATCACTAAAATAACTTAATGATGTGGGTGAATCAGTAGACCCTCGTCTAAAATTAGACGTGCCTTAACCACCTCTTGAAAGTAAAGTAGCGGCACGATCTGTAAAATATATAGATACGTGTGTGTAAATACCTCTAGATATAGTTTAATCACGAAATACATTTCAGTAGATTTATTTATTTATTTATTTATTTATTTATTTATTTATTTATTTATTTATTTATTTATTTATTTATTTATTTATGATGTTGTAAATATGCATGTATAAATGTCTCTAGGTTTACTTTAAACTTGTTATTATTTTAGGTGTATTTGTGTGTATTTGTTGTATATATTGTTGTATTGAACCATTTATAATTGTGAAAATAACCTGTTGATGATAAATAATTATATTTGTCTATCTACCAAATCCCAGCCACTCCACGTGAGATTTTTTTTTGGACAAAGCGGACAGGGGCAGGTTTTTCTCCGGATACTCCGGGTTTCCCTGTCATCTTTTATTCCAGCAACACTCTCCAATATCAATTAATTTCACCTGGATGTCAATAATAACTACCTCAGGGGAATGCGACAGGCTTCGAAAGTCGGCACAATTTCTGTCCTCGCCGCTAGATGGGAATTTGATTCATTGTACTCCTGACCCGATCGAATAACTGAAAACACACTGTGGATTTTTGCTTTTCACCTCAGAGCACACAACCAACAGGACCTAACGTTGTTAATCTCATGAACGCGATAAGTGACATACTGGCAGACTGCGGCCCTGGTAGTTTAAATGGGAAAGTAAAACAGTAAATTTTCGTGCTGAAAGCTTCTTTCTCTGAATAGGTTACAGTCAGAGCATGTTAGAAGATGAGCCACGGTACCTGGGCAGCTCTCAACGGTTATTGTGCGACGGAGATAGCTGACGGAAGAAAGAGACATAACGATTCTGCGCATGCGTGGAATAGCCAATCACCTCCGCTACAAACTTTCCTACTTCAGTGCGTCTCTATGCGATCACTCTGTTTAGTCTCTGAAATCGTCTCCGTGTCACAGCGGAACCAACAGGACCTAACGTTGTTAATCTCATGAACGCGATAGAATGAACTACCGCTTGTTGACAAGCGAACGACTTCCGGTATAACCCAACTATAGTTGGCCATTTGTGGAGGACAGTGAAGAACGGAATGTGCGGAGAGGCAAAGCGAGTAGGGCTGATGACCTAGATGTTATGCTCCTTTAAATGACAAGCATCATCAACCAGCAGCCAGTTGTCAGCTCTGACGTGGACCAGCTCGGTGAAATCTTAACAGACGCTTTTACGATCAGTCGTAGCGGAGGCCTATGACGTCACTCGATCGCACAGATACCTTGGTTCTACTATACCTTCACGCGAGGTCGCTGATGTGGATCCAACTCTTCTCTTCATTTCTATTGAACACCAAGTTCTCTTCCAACTCCAGTTCTTTAAGATCTGAGATGACAGAGTCCTTCCTTCTCCTGCGGAGCATATGTCTTCTTCTGCCTCCCAGGAGGACGCAAATCTAAGAGACAGGGGTGTAACGTCATGTAATACGGGCCCATATGTCACAATAAGAATTCGGACCCCTTCAAATAAAATATAAAACCTATGACCTATGAATGCAATATGTTACAGAAACGAAGAGATTATTCGTTACCCTGCCTCATGGTTTAACAGCATAGCTGCTGAGCTGCCAACCATGAATCCCTTGGATGGCCGTACTTAACTTCGATTGGTTTCATTTTTAGTGACTATGGAACTATACTCCGTAACCATTATCGAAGTCTCGGTTATAATAATTTATTCGTTTACAACACAGAAAAATATACGAACAAAATTAAATTAAATACTTTTCAAAAAAATATTTTTTTTTGCTGGTTCCTTTACGTCGCACCGTCTTATGGCGACGATGGGATAGGAAAGGGCGAGGAGTTGGAAGGAAGCGGCCGTGGCCTTAATTAAGGTACAGCCCTAGCATTTTCCTGGTGTGAAAATGGGAAACCAAAGAAAACCATCTTCAGGGCTGCCGACAGTGGGGTTCGAACCCACTATCACTCGGATGCAAGCTCACATCTGCGCGCCCCTAACCGCACGGCCAACTCACCCGTTTTCAAATAAAGTATCAAAATTATCGAACCATACAACTGATAAGCCTACTATTAACTTCGCGCAGAGAGAGCTCGTTGGAAACCGTGTTGACTGATTGTTACTACACCAACTTCTCATTGGCATTGTCCGGCTCCGTGGCTAAATGGTTAGCGAGCTGGCCTTTGGTCACAGGGGTGCCGGGTTCGAAACTCGGCAGGGTCGGGAATGTCAACCATAATTGGGTAATTTTGTTGGCACGGGTACTGGGTGTATGTGTCGCCTTCATCATCATTTCATCCTCATCACGACGCGCAGGTCGCCTACGGGAGTCAAATAAAAAGACCTGCACCTAGCGAGCCGGACATGTCCTCGGACACTCCCGGCACTAAAAGCCATACGCCATTTCATTGGCGTTATGCACTGTTGTCGAATAAACGTGTAACAAAAGTTAAACGTTCTACGAAGATCTCAAGAGCACTACACACCAAGACAGTATAATTTCCTAGCTAAAATATAATATTTTGTTATTAATTTTTATTGCTGTGATTATTTGTAAATAATTTGGTGCAGGTCTTTTCTAAGGAGCGTGTCGCAGTGTTGCGAGAGACGGCAAGGGAAAGCATTGTTTACAGCTGTGGTGTGCGACACTCAACACAATAAACTGCTACTAGATGCAACCAGGTGGGAGTTCTTCTACGTACAAATTGTAAAATTTTAAAAAAACCTATTTCGAACGATCGTGAAAAGCCGTCCAGATCCTTTCCCTGCACAATGACAATAGGCTAGATACATTTCATTTTAAAATTCATTCAATCAATCAATCAATCAATCAATCAATCAATACTGATCTGCATTTAGGGCAGTCGCCCAGGTGGCAGATTCCTAGTCTCTTGTTTTCCTAGTCTTTTCTTAAATGATTTCAATGACATTGGAAATTTATTGAACATCTCCCTTGGTAAGTTATTCCAATCCCTAACTCCACTTCCTATAAATGAATGTTTGCCCCAATATGTCCTCTTGTATTCTAAATTCATCCTCATATTGTGATCTTTCCTACTTTTATAAACGCCACTCAAACTTATTCGTTTACTAATGTCATTCCACGCCATCTCCCCGCTGACAGCTCGGAACATACCACTCAGTCGAGCAGCTAGTCTCCTTTCTCCCAGTTCTTCCCAGCCCAAACTTTGCAACATTTTTGTAACGCTACTCCATTTTTTGTAACGCTACTCTTTTGTCGGAAATCGCCCAGAACAAATCGAACTGCTTTTCTTTGGATTTCTTCCAGTTCTTGACTCAAGTTACCCTGGTGAGGGTCCCGTACAATGGAACCATACCCTAGTTGGCGTCTTACCAGAGACTTACAAGCCCTCTCCTTTACATCCTTGCTAGAACCCCTAAACACCCTCATAACCATGTGCAGAGATCTGTATCCTTTATTTACAATCCCATTTATGTGATTACCCCAATGAAGACATTTCCTTATATTAACACCCAGGAACTTTCACCCCATCAACGCAGTAATTAAAACTCAGAGGACTTTTCCTATTTTTGAAACTCACAACCTGACTTTTAACCCCGTTTATCATCATACCATTGCCTACTCTCCATCCCACAACATTATCGAGGTCATTTTGCAGTTTCTCACAATCTTGTAACTTATATTTATCACTCTATAGAGAATAACATCATCCGAAAAAAAGCCTTACCTCTGATTCCAGTCCTTTACTCAAATCATTTATATATATATATAAGAAAACATAAAGGTCCAAAAATACTACCTTGAGGAATTCACCTCTTGATTATTACAGGGTCAGATAAAGCTTCGCCTACTCTAATTCTCTGAGATCTATTTTCTAGAAATATAGCAACCCATTCAGTCACGCTTTTGTCTAGTCCAATTGCACTCATTTTTTTCAGTAGTCCCCCATGATCCTCCCTATCAAATGCTTTAGACAGGTCAATCGCGATACAGTCCATTTGACCTCCAGAATCCAAAATATCTGCTATCTTGCTGGAATCCTACAAGTTGAGATTCAGTGGAACAACCTTTCCTAAAACCGAATCACCTCCCATCGAACCAGTTATTAATTTCGCAAACATGTCTAATGTAATCAGAAAGAATGCCTTCCCAAAGCTTACATGCAACACATGTCAAACTTACTGACCTGTAATTTACAGCTTTATATCTATCACCCCTTCCTTTATATACAGGGGCTACTATAGCAACTCTCCATTCATTTTGTATAGCTCCTTAAACCAAACAATAATCAAATAAGTACTTCAGATATGGTACTATATCCCAACCCATTGTCTTTAGTATATCCCCAGAAATCTTATCAATTCCAGCCGCTTTTCTAGTTTTCAACTTTTGTATCTTATTGTAAATATCATTGTTATCATATGTAAATTTTAATACTTCTTTAGCATTAGCCATCTCCTCTATCTGGACATTTTCCTTGTAACCAACAATACATACTGCTGACTGAATACTTCTGCCTTTTGAAGATCCTCACATACACAATCCCCTTGTTCATTAATGATTCCTGGAATGTCCTTCTTGGATCCTGTTTCTGCCTTAAAGTACCTATACATACCCTTCTACTTTTTACTAAAATTTGCATGACTGCCAATTATGCTTGCCATCATGTTATCCTTCGCTGACTATTTTGCTAGATACAATTTCCTAGTAAGTTCCTTCAATTTCTCCTTACTTCCACAGCCATTTCTAACTCTATTTCTTCTGAGTCTGTACCTCCTTCTTAGTCTCTTTATTTCTCTATTATTATAAGGTGGGTCTTTATCATTCCTTACCACCTTTAAAGGTACAAACCTGTTTTCACATTCCTCAACAATTTCTTTAAACACATCCCAGAATCTGTTTACATTTTTATTTACCGTTCTCCACGGATCATAATTACTTTTTAAAAACTGCCTCATGCCTGCTTTATCAGTCATATGGTACTACCTAATAGTCCTACTTTTAAAACCTTCCTTTCTATCACATTTATTTTTAACTACGACAAAAGCAGTTTCGTGTTCACTAATACCATCTATTACTTCGGTTTCTCTATAGAGCTCATCTGGTTTTATCAGCACCACGTCCAGGATATTTTTCCCTCTGGTTGGTTCCATCACTTTTTGAATCAGCTGTCCTTCCCATATTATCTTATTTGCTATTTGTTGGTCATGCCTTCTGTCGTTTGTATTTCATTCCCTATTGACATTTGGTAAATTAAGATCTCCCACTACAATCACATTCCTTTCCATGTCGTTTCTCACATAGCTGATTATCTTAACAAATAATTCTGAATTCGTGTCAGCGCTACCCTTTCCCGGTCTGTACACTCCAAAGACATCAAGTTGCCTATTATATTACCTTCAGAAATGAGCCTTACACCTAGAATTTCATGTTTCTCATCTTTACCTTTTTCGTAGCTTACAAATTCTTCTTTCACCAAAATGAATACTCCTCCTCCCACCATTCCTATCCTATCTCTACGATACACACTCCAGTTCCGTGAGAAATTTTCTGCATCCATTATATCATTTCTCAGCCATGATTTAACTCCTATTATAATATCTGGTAAATATATATCTATTAAATTACTTAATTCTATTCCTTTCTTTACAATACTTCCACAGTGCAATACTAACATTTTTATGTCATCCCTACTTGACTTCCAGATCTCTGTACCCTCAACACCGCTCCCTAGAAAACCCCGTTTCCCTGAATGTACCTCCCTATTACCCTTCTAAACAAATTTCCTAACTTATACGTGCCACTGCAGTTTAAGTGAAGGCCATCTGAGTGCAGATCCCTATCTCCTACCTACCCATTAGGGTCTAGAAATTTCACCCCCAGTTTCCCACATACCCACTCCATAGTCTCATTTAAATCCCCAATCACCCTCCAGTCAGTATCCCTCCATGCGAAGATTCTGAAGGGCCCCTTAAAGGCCCGGCCTCGCTTGCATTGTAGACCCTGCAGGCCCTAAGAGGCCCTCCCCACGTAGTTACTTCCTCTCATCACGATGAGGCCAAACCATCCAAGTCCTGACTCCTGGATCTTGTCTTGGACGCTGTTCACCTTTACCCAGTCCCATACAGATTAATTTCAGATTGTATTATTTCTTGACACACTGCATGTCCATCGCAGCATTTTAAGTCCTGTCACCTAGAGCTTTCTTCCAGAGGCTTTGTCATTGGCGGGGTTTCCAAATCATATGTTGAGGGGAGATAAATCATATTCTCAGGCCCCTTTCACACGATCCCGTACTTTGCACGCCACTCCACCAGAGGTGTAGAAAGGGGCCCGGAGCATTCACACGAGATATTACGGGTGGGTTCACCTCCGTTAACTCTGTCAACATCAGCGTACTGTCAACCGGCCTGAGGTCTCTTCCACTCTTGACGACTGGTAGCTCACTAAATCAGATTAGTTCGTTCAGATGGTCAACATTGTGTGCGCCATATTTGCGAAGCTTTTATCTCAAAATGTCGGTGGAATACATTTTCTGATGTTGGTGTCCTGACGCTGTAAACTTGCTTCAAGGATTGATAACAATTCAACAAACGAATTACCACTCATACGAAAGTAAATAAGGAACTTTTCTGGTTCACTGGTACGTTCCTCGTTACACGCGATATGAATTCAACGGATGGACCCAATGAACCCTAGTAATCTTATTTCTGCTCAATCTCCTTTTCGTAAGGATATAAATCCCAAGGTAAACGTTCGCGTCCATGGTCCAAAGTCAAACTGATACGCAAAAATTGTTGTGGGGACCAGAAGTTGCCTGCAAGTTTCCGGAAGAGGACAGCAAGGAAAAACAATGTGTCTCAGAAGTGGCGTGGCGTGGAAAGCAATAGATCATGTGAAAGTGGTCTTAATATATTCTCTTGTTACACAGAACTCCGGTAGCTGCTCTCCATTTATACCAGCGAGACTGGACTCTTCTGCTGATTTCAACTCATTTTTACTATCATTCTGCGCCACTGAACTTGGATGTATGGAGGTTTATATTCTTTCTTGTGGAAGTGCCATATCCTCAGCGAACGTCAGCGGTTAATCAAGTCCAGGCCTCCCTACTAACAGCTGCTCTAAATAAGCCAGCTGATGATGAATTGGACCACTGGCGGAGGTCTCCCAACCAGGAATACGTCTTTTCCCTATTGCTTGAAGTATGAGTTGTTGGAGGTGGTAATTCTCGTTCAGCATAA